>NC_030426.2:20533698-20618698 GCF_001660625.3 Ictalurus punctatus | reverse complement strand
CATTCAAGAACCCAAGAACATATTTTGCGTTGGCGTAAAACGACAATTTACTATACTGCAAACAGCTCAGAAGATAAGGTTTATCTTACACTGGCCTTAAACAGGTCTACCTAGCTACAGGGAGCTAGCTAATGTTGTCTGGCAGGTACCTACGTGTCTTAGTATGCCTATGAAGCTGGGAATCATTAATATGATAAAACAGAATAGATGGTTCAATAACCACAGACAGATCAGGATAAATTTGTAAAATGGGGTAAAAAACCTCTAAAGAAATGGTGTTCCCAATGAACTTAAGTGCTTTGTGCTTCCAGAGAAGTGCAGCAGAAACAACTGTTTATAATTTCAACAGAGCTGAGAAGTTCACCAAGCAGATTCAAGGGCCAGAAAGTGAGTTCAACAGGCCACGATGAGCAAAACTAATAACTACTACTGAAATCCACAGGAACTAATAAAAGGAGCAGCGTCAGTGACGTCCTTGTGGCTGGCAGGGAAATTCTGATGAAAGTAATGTCATTAGGAAAAACCAAACTTACACAAGGCAGGATCACCCAGAGACATTACTCCATGTGGCTAAGGGACTGATGATGTGAGGTGGAAAAGGTGATAAATAGAGAAGAGACCTGAGGTATAATTCATAGTATGTGGCATACTCTAGGTAGGCAGGAAATGAGAAGAATGGAGATTGGTGTCTCATGACGAGTTGGTGACAGTGATGCAGTTGATGCCTCGAGCTGAATTTCCTGATGCGTTCTTCTGATGGTGGGTCACTGGTTAAGCGTCTGAAATAATGATTGGAAAAAATTCATGTTTAAAATCGCAGCAATACCAGAGAGCCACTGTTAAGCACCAACTGCAATTGTTTTCAATACAGCTGTTTGACCAAGGAGTAAAAAGGCAAAGAGCAACCATGAAGACACCGAAAGTATTCAAAAAAAGGCTGAAGATATCTCAGAGAGAGAGAGAGAGAGAGAGAGAGAGAGAGAGAGAGAGAGAGAGAGAGAGAGAGAGGCCAGAATAATCGAAGGCCAGAGAGAGTAATTGCTGTGCAGGAAAAAAAGACAGATATGCGATAATTTCCCACAGCAGGCTTTAGTCACAATGTCAATAAAATTGAACTACTATAGTAGATAAAGGTGAGATATTGACCAGATTGATGCTGGATACCTTTGAGTAGCCAGTTATATGTCCTGCAATGTACCATATGTTAATAAATATTTCATGTCATGGGATCAGCGAAAAAAACAGGAAATGCTACAAGATTTGCCAGCAGCTGTAAAGAAGAATAAGTTTGATAAAGTACAAATATTTATCAGGTCATGCGGATAATTGCGGTAATTCACATCAGGTGTGGAAATAAGAACCAGTTAATTGATGGAAATTTCATAAAGCTCTCACACCCTTCACTGGCTGGTAGAGAGAGGGAATAATGTCGAGCACAGGGGAAATGATAGCATTATGGAGAAAAGGAACAATAACATCAGGAAGAATTGACGTATTGGTATTGGTGTTTAACTGGAGATCAGATGTTGGAAGGCAGGATGTTGGGTAAAAGAGTAGGTGTTGGGTGTTGCACAGGTCCTACTGGACACATTCTCAAGGGCCATGACCACTAGAGAGCAAAATTTGAAGAGCATTAATTTGAAGTGACTGATAAGGCCATAGCACCGCCGCCCACAACATCAAACATAGAACACAAGCAAATGAATGACACGTAACATAATCTTAAATAAAATCGCAAGTGCTGTTATTGTGTAGGTCTACACCTGTAACCATTGAGCAGTAACTTGGGTCCTAAGTGTGTCAAAGAAATAGAAAAATGCACAGAGGAACCAGAGAACGTTTTCCTTAATGGTTCGGATACAAAGCTAGTTCCGATCGAAACTGAGCCAAAGAAGATTCAACATGCTATCAATGCTGGCCATTGAGTCTGATCTTAATAAAGAGCTGCACTTTTGCACAATTTGGTGGATGAGTTTGCAAGGTAATAAAGAAGAAAGAAGCTAATCAGGTGCCTGAAAAAAAAAAATTGGCCCAAGATTTAACAATCTATCCCTGATTGGTAGCAAAGAACCATGAAGAAGCTGTACAGTTAATTTAAGTGGAAGCATTATTAAGAGTATAGAGTCTGATTTTATATGGATTCTAACATGGTTTAAGCTTGTCCATGCTATGATTCTATGCTAGGAGAGGACTGAAGAGATGATAAGTTCAAGACCAAGAACTTAAAGAGTTCAGCAGGTCAGGATGAATAAACCCAAAAACTCCAACAAAACCAATAAATCACTCAGCGTCAGTGAAGAATCCTTGACAGTGTCTTATCCAAGTTTTCCGTGCATGCACAGAAATTGGCATTAATCCTGTTTTTTTTTTTCTTTCTTTTTTCCTTGGTGGAAACTGGTAGACCAGCACTGCTTTATTAAAAGTATCTAAAGTATATTAAAATATCTATGCAAATATCAGTAATGGATCAGCAGAAAGAGCTGACCTCCACCCATACAAACCACAGACTCCTTTTTCTCTCTCCTCCATGTTGTGCAATAGCCTGAAAAATGCTTTCCAGCAGATAAATCAACCTATCTGGTTCTGCTTTGTGCAAGCGTGTGAAAGAGAATGAGAGCGAGGGTAAGCCAGAGACAACCAGCACCATATCATTTTGCTGGCTCTCTATTGGCTAAACGGCGAGCAGCAGGTGTCCTATCAGAGTGCATGAGCTCTGTGTTTAGTAAAGATTAGGAGAGCAAGGCTGGGGATGTTCCCAGGGAAGATCCACTCAAATGTGGGCCAATGGATTAGCATTTTGCTCTGCTCTGCCACAGTGCTCCAGGGATTCAGGGTGGGCCCGCTGCCTTTCCTCTCTTTCCCAGGGTTAATAGACCCAAGCTGGGGCCAGCCTGTTCCTGCCATACGTGAAGAGTCATGTTTGTGCAGCAAGTATTAACAAAAGAGCTGAACAAGACCAAAAGGCTAAAAGGATAGAATGGTGAAATGGATATGCAGCAGGGGGTGTATTTTTTTTTCACTTAAGTATTTAACTAGCTTTTATTTGCCTCACTTTTTGTGGCACATTACTTTGATATATTCGTTTCATTATTGTATTTTTATTCTGTTTTTTTTGTTTAACTTTTTATCATATATATTTTTTAGATTTTATATACCTTACTGGCATGAGACAACAGCCAGGTACATCTCATCTGCTCCAGTGTTTCATTAGCCCACACAAACACACATATACACACACTCAGACTTGTGCATGCCTACTCACACATTTTAGTTACAGCTATTACATTACACCAAGTTCTGTGCTCTATACGCTTCCATCCACTACCCATCTGAACTTGTAGAAGTTTTACAGCGTCTGTGACTCATCTCATGTCACCCTCTTTTGCCTTCCTGAGAGAGGTCCCTGTCTCACGCCAGAGCAGTCCACCAATGGCATGCCTCAGGCTGACTCTCCCTCGACCAATCAGCTCCTAGTTGCTAGGTCAGAACTATATCCTGTTCGTGAGTTTCTGCACGTCAGAGACCGTATCTAAAAGCACGCGAGGGACAGAAATTAAAAATGTGCCATGGAAACATACAAAACGGCACCAATACCCATGAGGGAAAGAACAGAGTTGTGTATTTTTGACTGCAAGCTCATTCTTCTCCAGGAATGTTTGAGGACTATTTTCCTAATCAGTTTCAATGACTCAGCATTGTGTGTTTCAGTGCTCGGATGAAAATGCCATGCCACGGCGATCTGTCCACACAGAGAAGAGAGAGGAAAAGACGTGAGACGTAAAAGAGGTGACATAATGACACGTTCACTAGTTTACAAAAATTCAGAACAATGATGGCCCCTACAGCAAAGTGTTTTCTACCCCAAGACTTTAACTATTTCTTTTAGAGTGTATATTTTAACTGGGTTAAAATTATTAGGGGCCAAGCACCAAAGGTTCGTTGGCACTTATTGTTTCTGTTAGTTTTCTTCTTCTTCTTCCCCAATGGGAGTATATGGCAGCCCTATAAACCGTAAGTAGGAAAATAATATAATTTGGCACACTCATAGATATGACCATAAATAGTATCTGGATCAATTATGGGGTCTCTAGGACCAACTCTATAGCGCCACCACTAGTTCAAAAATTCACTTTTCAAATGGTTATACTTATTGAACACTTTGTCCTAGAAAAAAGAAATTTAGCTCATCAGATTACTCTCCTCATGGTGATCACAGTTCATATCTTACATTAAGATTCCACAAATTACATTAGCAACGATTTTGAAATGTACAGTATTCAGTTTGTTCACTACTCCTCATTCAAATTTCACCCAATTCTTACCAACTGGCTCAGATGATCAGTGGACAGAGCTGCATAAAAAGAAGTGAACTTTGACAGAATTTTGATATTCATATTGTACTCATTCTCACCTTGGAAGCTCTCCTCAGCATCAAACCTAACGTGCATTCACTGTGTGGCACACTTTGCTAAACGGCAAGCTTCAGTTCTAAAGGGTCTGTGTTCGATTTCCACGTGGTGCAAGTTCTTAAAAGTATCTGTAATCTTGCGTCATTCGGTTCCTATCATTTGTGGCTCAACATTGTGCTAACCTTTCAACCTCTCGGCATGCAAGTGAATGCTTCTCTTCTGTCCATTTCCTGTTCAATCTTACTCTCAGCTGTGCTTCTGAACCTATCTTTTATTCATTCATGTACATTCTATTTCTCCTCTTTGTGTTCTTCAGGCTCCTCATTGTACTTACTGTGCCTTTGGTGCTTGGCCCCTTTAAACTCTGCTTTCAGCTTTAATTGCTAATTATTTTCTTCTTACTACCTTGAAACTGTTTTCGGAATTTAACGTTTATCTAAATTGTCTTGGTGCATGGTTCTTCTAAGGTTCTTAGTCTCCAGAAAGGGTTCTACTTGGAACCCTTTCGAATGTGAATACATAGAAACATTCAATCCAGCAGTTCAGTGTTTATAATGATTAACTCTGATCAATTCTTTTGTGATTTTAATATAGGTACTCGTGTTCAATATGTATTAAACCCATAAACACTAAATAATACATGTAATTCTCTTTTTAACATCTATATTAAAAGGTTTTAGTGAAATACTCTTAAGCCATATGGTGCCACATGTATTTCTACTCAGGATTCAAGACCATAGCATTCCATCTAATATGACAGATGTTTTAATTTACTAAAGTGAAACTATTTGAACGTGGCATGCCTTATTTTATTAACAAAACAGATACATCATGATATTATTTTGTATGAAAGGTCTTCAGATTTATGGGGGAGGTATAAAAAAAAAAAATTTAAAAAAAAGCAGAGGATGTATAAATGTGTATAATAATCATCTACCTGGACAACAATTTAATCCCAAATGCAAATTTAATTCTCATTTTCTCTCTGCATTCTTTCTCTTTGAATTTTTTTTCACTCTTTATTCTTGTTTCTTACTCTTTTTTTTTTTTTTTTTTTTTTTTTGCCAATGTATGTAAATAAACACTATGAAGCACAGGCCACCTTTCAAAGGTCAGTTTAAAAAGCGTCACATTTTTATAAACGTTTTCATTAGATCTCTGAGAAATACGCAACTTAAAGTATTGATTTCAGGGAACAATTAAAAAATAAAGTAGTGTAAAACCAGAAAATATACTACCTCCTGTATATGCAGCTCCTTCAATATGTACTTGGAGAGAAGTACACCAAGAGTCAAGTTTATTTACTCAAATAGAAATCCACTAGTTTACTTTTGATATAATAACCTTTCTAAGTATTTCTGAAGATATGTACACTAAGTGCCAAGTAAACTACTAGTTCACTTTAAATGTACTAGTAATAATACACTTATGAAACAAATAACCTTAAGGCATTTGTAGAAGAGATTTAAAAACCCTTCAACTGAAGCTCATATTAATTTGATTTTATTGTGCATCATCCTGTACTACATAAATATATGTGATCTGATGGGAGAATAAAATTATCATCAAACCAGAATTAAAATAGTAAAATGTTCGGCTTGTTTTGGAGAGTTTGAACGTAGTTGAGTTCACTCACCTAAAATACATACAAAAATTCCATCCAAACATGTTTTAGGTGAAGTATCTTTTTAATAATTACTCTTAATTCTTTCTCCTGAATCATACAATTTTGAAAATAAGGTGCAATTGCAAAAAGTTCTTACTTTGAATGTGAAAAAAATGTAAATTAACTATTAGAGAAGCCTTGTGTTTTCTTTTTTGCTATGTAGGCCTCTTTAAACTCATGAATGCACATACCACAGTTCCATCATCGTGTGTGTTACCAAACTACAACAATCATGTTTGACCCTTTAACAGAATACTCAATATATAAACTTGTTTAAATGACATGAATAAATGTTAACTTCTCATATAGTGTTTCATTTTTTCCCCCCTCATTTTGTAGATTTGCCGAAATATTGAAAACTTAAAAAAAAAAATTAAAAAAAAATTTGAGAGCCCTCTGATGATGACATTCACCATGCCACGTGATTGCAGAAAAGTACATTCAAACAGCATTTCCTGGTCATGTGACACAACATTTTTTTATGTCAAAGGTTAAAACCCCCTTTCTCCAGTTACATAGGAACATAGTAGTTTTGTATTATTGCTATAGAAATTGGAGATGAATTAATTGTTGCCATATGGCAACACCGTGCAGTAAAGTGTTAAGCAGAGGCATGCAGTCTATAACTATTTCGTAACATCACGGGAAATTTCAGTGATTCAGTTTTAATGAATCAGACTAATCAGAGTGTATATCCCATTAGAACTGCTCTACCCCATCAATAAACAATTATAATTTATCCTAGCCTGTAGAGAAGAGATTTTAATCAATAAGCAATATTGAGCTCTAATGGTGGACTGAAGCATCGGATATAGTGCATTACATGTTTTGAGACTGGATTTAAATTCCTCTAATCCTCAGCAATGTTATCCTGGATTTCTGGACGCTGGTTGAAGTCCACATGTACTTTATACTACACTATTCCTTCATTAGTGGATATTATTTATTACAGAAGATATAAAGTCAGTCCAGCAATATAAACTTGGTATAATTATTTACAAAGATTAAAGGGAAAATGTCTCTTGTTGCTAGAGGGCATTTATTTATTTTGCTGGCATGGTTTGGGTCCATTTGTCATCTTTTACAGAGAAGAGTCAATGCAAAAAGTTTTTCTTACTGAGAGTATTTTGTAATAATCTGAAGCATACAGGTTACACCACTAGCTTTTCTCATCTCATACATGCAAACAGCCTGGGAGCCTGCAGGTTAACATGACTCCTCTGGATCTTTCTCAACTGCCAGTGCATATGGCCTAGCAGAAACCTCAGTTGGCTACCGTCATATCAGCAGGGAGACAGGAAACAAGCCACCCTTTCCACTAAATTAGAGCATGACAATGTGTTTGCATGGACTTCTGCCAGCAGATGGAAGTGCCATTGCTTGGATTCAAACTCATGGCATGGTGATAAAACCCAATTCTAAAATACTGCACTGAAGTTGTATATTTACTTACTCTAAGCCTGGTCAGTGTAACTTAGCATGTCATTGCAGAATAAGGGCCAAACTTATGTTTTATGTTATATGGGTTAACAGCCTGCTGTGCTTCATGGTTTAAGATTGGTGACGCAGATCGAGTCAAGTGGCTTTTTATCGTCATTTCAACCATATACAGCTGGTACAGTCCACAGCGAAATTAAACAACGTTCCCCCAGGACCACGGAGCTACATAAACCAACACGCTAACTAAATGAAACGGCACAGAGCTAAATAAGACCTAGACATTCTACATAAAGTGCACGTGCAAACACCACAGGACAGTACAGTACTACTAAAACAGGACAGTGCTGACCAGCACACGGATGAGAAATGAGAAACAAAAATGACCAAATCTGATGACGGGTACAAAATGTCGTAGTGAGGTAGGGTTGTGTAATTACTTTCTAATGATGGAATTAATTAATAGTTTGGTGAAATGATTTTATGCCATATGGAGCCATATCAATTTCTACTCAGGATTCAAGACCATAGCATTCCATCTAATATGACAGATGGTTTATTCACAACATCAAATAAAGTGACAGCATTTGCATGAAACTTTAACAAAATAGACGCATGCTAATATTGAGCATAAAAGCTCTTCATATTTTATATATATATATATATATATATATATATATATATATATATATATATATATATATATATATATATATATATATATATATATACACACACATACACACACACTGTATACAGAGCTTCAGTTAATCTTCACAAAAAATCAGATTGGAGAAAAATATCTCAGTCAGGGTGGCATGGTTGTTGGTGCCAAGTAGCCTGAATTTTAGAAAATACTATCTTGGGGCTCTCTCTGTGTCTCTCTCTCACACACACACAAATATTATATATATATATATATATATATATATATATATATATATATATATATATATATATATATATATATATATATATATATATAAATTTCAGAATAGGAATGCAGAAATAGAGATAAAACATGCCTTTGCTGGCCATTAAAGCAATTCATAGATTTTGCTCATTAGTAGCTTTCCTTTGAGCAGACATGATATGCTACTCTGATCATACTAATGAACTCACTGCATAAATGTGGAATAATTTGTTTCAGGCGTCCGCAGTCCTAACATCACTTTCGATCAGGGTTCATATAGAGGACATCAAGACTCCCGCTGTAGCAGGGCAGTGGGTGGAAGAGCACCCCCTGTTGGCCAGGGTCTCTCTGTCACTAGATCCTCCCTCATTAGCTCTGTAACTTTTGGTGATAACTGACTTTAGGTCGACTCAACCAGTCTTTATAAAGACAGATAACAAGCATATAGACATGGACAATCAAACTTACCCCTACCCCCTTGTTGGGTTTGTCCTCCCTCTCAAACCTAACTTTGCCTTGTCTGCGCTGAGAGGAGGTGCACAGGTAACCCTGCGTAGGGTGGGTCTGGGAGGATGAAATGCAGGGGCACACACTTCTTCCCTGTGATGATTTTTTTATGCCGTTCCTTCTTGCCTGGCCGGGGGCTCAAAAGCACTATGAGTAGCGGCACCCTGCCAGGCTTGGTGCAAGAGTCCCTGGCTATAAAGCACACCAGGATCCCAGAGCACCTAAGGGCCAGACAGCTAGCAGTCTGGGGCCACGGTCAACTGGAGTTCAGCCCTTTGAAAAGTGCTGGCAGATTGTTAGTGGCGCATTGGACGTCTTCCTGCCACATAGCAATGAATGAATTCAGCTCATCACTCCGCGCTAGCTCTGCAAGATGGAGTCAGACAAGACAGAGGAGAGAAGAGAGAACTTTGTGGGCTACATCTGGCAAGTGTACCGGTCTGGTCCAACTCTGATCAGTCCCAGAGGGAGTTCTCTGGATGGGGAGAAAGAGAAAAGTCAGAAAAATCCCAATGCATGTACATGTCACTCTATGAGGTTTTAGGATGGTTGGGAATGAGACAGGAGACAGGAAGATAGAGGATAAAGTTTTCACTATACTCTTTTTCTTGCCTTGACTCACTATTTTCTTCAGATCCTCCTGGGTATTGCTTCAGCATGAGGGTTTTTTAGGTGACCTCATTATTTTGAGCACAATTCTTTACAATATATCAAACAGGATTCTTTGCAGCCGTCTTACTCTGGAGTCCTAATTAGAAAAGGATTGTGCTGCTTGGGTCATCTGCATTATTTATTGATCACATCGCAATTAGCATTTTAAAGACCAACTGATACACTAGCCTGCTTACACTTTGTGTAGTTCTACAATCTGTTATTTCAATTCCAGCCTTCTTTTCACAAACAGCTAGGACTGAAAATGGTTTTAATTACAGGTTTGGCAAAAGCATCAGCAAAGAAGATTTTCGTATGTTGAGGTCTGTTGGGTATTGATTGAAAAGGATTTGCTTCCAAGCACAAAGCTTGTTCATTTTCAGCCAGAATTCAGGAAGGATGTTAAAAATAAATAAATAAATAAAAGTACATTCATTTAATATAGATTAAAATGTGCTCTAATTATAGCTAACATTCTGAAATTTAACGCTATAATCATCGTACTGTGCTTGAGTGCACCACCAAGATATCCATCAGAGTGCATTTTATATCGCAGACAGTTTTGTATATGTGCTGCAAAATTTTTACAGAACTAAATCTGTAGTCAGTTTGCACCTTGCTTGAAATATTGAACAGCTGGTCTTCACTCAGTAGTCATCAGAAAGTGCTATTGCTTTGACTCTGCATCTTGTTCAGGGTGAATTGATGGTGACTTTTGCAGTAATTGGATGCATAGCAACAAGAGCACACTAACAATACATCCATGCACATCACTGTGTTCAAATAGGGAATCTATTGTCTCCTACTGAGGTCCAAACAATGCAATATTATGCCTCTCTGTTTGACAATATCAATAGGTTTCATACTTCCTAATGTAAATCAGACCACATAAAAATGTTGTTAGAGCATGTCTGGCCATGAATATAAAAATCCAAGGAGTCTGATCTGGATGGAAATCTGCTGTTTCAACAACGTTGTTATACTTAACGCTTCGTCAAAGGGGAAAATATCGTGTGAAACCCATAAGAAAATACTGAGATCTACAGCTGAAGCAGTTATGTATCTTTATTGATTGATCCTTTATTGAGGATCTTTATTGGTTTTGGGCAATGATGGGTTCTGCAGGTAATATTATGGGCTACAGGGTTAAATATACAGTATATCCAGTGCATATACAGTTATGTGAAAAAATAAGTACACCCCATGTAAATTGTTGGCTTTTTTATATATATATTTGGACAAGCAAACATTTGATCGTCTTTGAAACAGTGTCTATTAACAGTAATAATAAAGTTAATATACCTGAACGAAACCACAAGGAAATTTAGCATTTTCAATCATTTATTCAACAGAAATCTCAATAGATGTGATATTCTTCTGCGGAAAAAGTAAGTACACCCTCGGCCTCAGAAGCTAGTATTTCCCCGTTTAGCAGAAATAACGTCTTGTAGGCGTTTTGCATAATTGTCCCCGAGGCTTGCTGGAATTTATCATCACTCTTCCACGCAATATTCTTTCAGTTGCAAGATGTTTGAGGCTTTTCTTGCATGTACTGCACGTTTCAAATCCTCCCACAACATTTCAACCCTCCATTTCTTCTTTTTGAGCCATTCCTTGGTGGATTTGCTAGTGCGCTAAGGATCATGATCCTGTTGAATGGCCCACTTTCAAGGTCCAAGATGTCAACATGCATTCTATGGCATTTTCCCAGCATATATTAAAATTAAAAATGCTTCGATTTAGCGAAGGTTATATCTCAGACTATTCTGCGATGCAAAACGTGAACTTCTGCAGTTGCCTTAACTACAAATTAAAGAGGATCAGAGGTCATCAAGCCCAAAGAAATCCATAACGGGTTATTATTTGGAAGGTAATTATTTCTCCATCAGATAGAAAGTGTTGAAATAGAGGGGATTAGTGATGGCAATGTTCCACTGTTATCACTGGCCACAGGGGAAACACTGCACAAAGAAGGGAATTGGCCGTCATTCATATCTGGAGGGAAAAATAAAACAAACAGATAAAGATGGGATTGTGTGAACCTGTGTGAGGCTTTATGCCAAAAGTAACCTGTTTGCAGTTACAGTACAGCACAGTGTTAACCGAACACTTATTTCAACACAGCATTTTTGAGAAGATTAAGAGATCATTCAGGAGTTTTTGTGACCATTTCAAGCATGAAAACACTGTTTGTCCTTGTCTCATTGACTCCAGACAGAGAATCATATCAGAGTGTTCAGTAAATTGTTCGACTGGTTCGGAGAAGTTCTTGCAATATTCTAAAAAATATCTGCTGTAATAGATTGTTTTACAATATTATCAGGACATGCTCACACCATGTTCCCAGTTACACAAACACACTACGGGAACTGGTGTTAATATTTCTGCAACTAAACTATTGAAGCAGTGAAAACATTTCTACACATGCAGTTTCTATATATGTAGGATTTCTATATACAGTATGCCTGTCTGGACGTGTTCACTCTGTCTCTGTGTGGGTTTCTTCTGGGTTCTCCGGTTTTCTCCCAGGAGGTAATTGGCTATGAAAACTTGCCCCTAGGTATGAATAAGTGTTTAAATGTGTTTGTGGAAAGAGGTGTGCGCATGGTGCCCTGCGATCACCTGATGGCCCATCCAGGGTGTATTCCCACCTTGCATCTGCTGTTCCCAGTATAAGCTCCTGATCCTCCATGACTCCAGCCTGGATAAAGCTGATGTTTAGCAAACTGCTTAATTCTGTAAATCAACTATTAAACAAAGAGCAGTTAAAGAGCAGATAACTAGCATTGACCTAATCTTTATTTCAGGTCCTTTGTGTATTATGTTCTTTATTTCTTAATGTCTAGAAAGAGTGAAATTGAGTTAAATTGTCTTGGTACATACCATACAAACCAAACTAATGAGCCAGTTCTGTGGTAGTCATGTGAAAAAAAAAAAAAATACACCACATGGAAATGGTTGGCTTTAACATATTTGGACAAGCAAACATTTGATCCTCTTTGAAACATGACCCATCAATAAAGGTGATATACTCTATCAAATGACACATAGAATTTATAGTTTGTAGTAATTTTCACAATTTAAATGAACAGAAAATAGATCAGTCACATGGAAAATTAAATGCACCCCTACATTTATCACACCTTCAAATCCATAAAATTATAATCAGGTGTTTAAGATATTGGGTGCTAAAGATAGAGTTGTTTGGCCACAGTAACAGCGGATGTGTTTGGTGCAAAACAAAGACAGTTTTTCAGGAGAAGGACCTCATACCAACTGTGAAGCACGGTGGTGGAAATGTTATGGTTTGGGGTTGCTTCGCTGCCTAAGGATCTGGACAGCTTGAATTCATTGACTGAACTATGAATTCTGCATCATATCAAAGAGTGCTTGAAGATAATATGAGGCCATCTGTCCGAAAGCTGAAGTTGAACCGAAAGTGGGCCTTTCAACAGGATAATGATCCTAAGCACACAAGCAAATCCACCAAGGAATGGCTCAAAAAGAAGAAATGGAGGGTTATGGAATTGTCTAGTTAAAGCCTGGATTTGAATTCCATTGAAATGTTATGGGGGGATTTGAAACAGGCAGGACATGCAAGAAAACCTTCAAAAATCTTGCGACTGAAAGAACATTGCATGGAAGAGTGATCAAAAATTCCAGCAAGCCTCGTGAACAATTATGCAAAATGCCTACAAGAAGTTATTTCTGTTAAAGGGGGCAATACTAGCTTCTGAGGCCGAGGGTGTACTTTATTAACAGGGGATCAAATGTTTGTTCGTCCAAATGTCAAAAAAGCCAACAATTTCCATGGGGTGTACTTATTTTCTCACATCACTGTATTTGTATGGTACACACGCTTAATAGTTAGAACCTGTCAGGCAAAATATTGTTTCATACTTTAAAGTTTGTACCACGCACTTATGCAGTTAATACCAAGAACTTAGGGGACTGTAAAAGCAAGTAGTGTCTAAACAAATGGAACGATCGCGTTTCCTCTGCTTCCTATCATGAGACTACAATATAACCGGAAGGATTATTAAACCTACTTAAGTTTTTCTAGACATTTACGCATTTCAAGCTTGAAAGTTATTCTATTTTACTGGCAAATCATTTCATACATTTAATTTTTTGGCGATAAAATAAGACTTTTATAAGCTTAAAAGTCAAAATATGAAAAAAAAAAAAAGTCTAACAATAGGCTTAATAATCCTATATCATAATCCTATAATGAAATATATTAGATTATAATGAACATATTTTCACTTGCTCAAATTAAAATCTAAAAATTTTTTTGCAGTGCTTGTTTTAAAATCTGGTTTCTCAAATCCAGATTAGGATAAAATTCCCCAAAGTAAAAAAATATATATTTTTTTACTAGCTACACGTAGGCTTTATTAATGTCAGAAAACTGAAAGATGAAGGAGTTCACTGTAAGGTCATTATTTTCAAGCTGTGCTGATCCATTCATCATTCCAGGGCCTACCTGATTGATGTCCAGAGGCCCAATTTAGGTGGTTTCTGGTCAATATATGACAATCTGAGTAGCTGTAGTAGCAGATGAATTACCTGGAGACTGGTTGGACCTCTAAGTAACCCTCATCATGAGATATCTGCTATAAATAGAGCAGGGAGAGCAGAGATATTTAAATAATATTCAGGCTCTCACTATCCCATGTGTATTTGCATGTGTGGAGTTGATTCGGGAGTCGTGTACTGTGATGATAGGAGCAGACAGATGCCTCGCTTATTAGCCATGCTATTAAACTCAGTTGTGTGTGTGCGAAAGAGATAGAGAGAGAGGAAGACAGGGAAAGAAATCCCCCTTCTCCCGTCTCGTACAGCAGAGGAGCGTGTGTGTGTGAGTGCTTTTCTGGGTCAGCTGTCTGTAAACCGTGCCGTTATCAAAGTCCTGCACAAGTCTTTGTCTTTCATCAGAAGAATCCTATTGTCTGGTGAGCGGCGTCTCTGTAATGGCGACGGCTTCACTCTTACTTCATGATTTTAATTATCCCCTATGAGACCGCAGCAGTTTGTCACAAGCTCGTCAACAATCCCTCCGAGGTCTGCGAATACTGCTTGTGTACTGTACCTCTCACTCCTCCCCTTCTCACCCAGCCTTTCCCTCCATCATCACTTCCACCAAGCTAGCACTTCTTAGCCGTCTCCGTCTCAAATCAATGTTACACACAGGCAGACAGCTCAGGAGTCAAACTCAGGGCACCGCTCTCTCATGCATCATCCGAGATCAATAGGAGGTTGGAACATTTGGGTGAATTTTAACCAGCTTTTCAACTTCATAACGATGTGAGATGAGAGGATGAAGAGGGAAAGGGGGGGAATTTTTTATGTGCGCAAGAGAAGTTGTTGTTTTCTGTTGCACTTGAATTCATATTTGAGTTCATCTTAAAGTCCTCAGATTGATTATGCTGAAACATGATGCTGTATGATTTGAAAGAAAGAAAGAAAATAAAAATGTGGTCGCTGAGATCAAGATTTTCTTTTGGGTCTTTTTTTTTTTTTTTTTTTTTTTTTTTTTTAAGTATTTGAAGTGTTAAAAATTTACTGGTTCCACAGAGCTCGAATTATATAACAAACCAAATAGTACGGCTCAGAAAAGTACAAAAGTTTATTTTCAGAACAAAAGATCGCAAACTAGCAAGTCAATGTGCAAAATAGTGATGTTGTAAGACTATGTATTGAGCTATAATCAACATGAAAAACTAGTACAGAAAGAAAAAAATCTTGTTAGTTCATTCTATTAAACCTCTTTGATCCTGCAACCATTTGGGGTTTTACATCGTCATATATCAAATATACAAACTGAAATGTCTTGTATTTTGGATTGAGAAGACTAATTATGCACGACAATCCCATGCCAAATGTGAGTAGTGTCAACTACTCTTGGTTTATTTGTAATAGGAGGTGTGTAAAAAGTTGCTAGTAGATTTATGTTCAACGCAGCAGCTTTCTTGGGTTGAAATTAAGAGTGACGGAGTGCTATATTATATTCGTATAGCATTATATAGCTGTGGTCGGATGTTTACATACACTAATCATGGACATGAAAGTCATGGCAATATTGGGATTTCAATCATTTCTTTGAATTGTTCTTTTTCTGGAGCAGAATGATTGTACAACATATATCTTTAATAATTTTTTTTTTTTTTTTTTTTTTTTTTTAAACAAACAAGAATTTGGTTCACAAGTTTTAATTTATTTGGGGTTTTCTGCAGTCAACACAGGACCAGAATGATACATACAGGGTCAAAAATATACATACAGCGCACCTAATACGTATTTCCATGAATGTCCCTTAGCAAGTTTCATCTTTTGGTAGCCATCATCCAGCTTCCGGCAGAATTCTGGTTGGATATTTGACGACTCCTCTTGGCAGAATTGGTAAAAATGACATTTGTTGGTTTCCTGCTCCTGACTCGACTTTTAAGCACAGTCCACAAATTTTCGACAGGGTTGCGATCAGGACTTTGGGAAGGCCATTCCAAAAGCTTAATGTTTGCCTGCTTTATCCATTCCACAACTAGCTTCGATGTGTGTTTGGGGTCATTGTCCTGTTGGAACACCCAATTGTGTCCAACTGGCTGACGGGTTGAGATTATGCGGAATAATACTACGGTAGTTCTCCTTCTTCATTATTCCATCCACTTTGTGCAATGCACCAGCTCCACTAGCAGGAAAACAGTCCCAGAGCATAATGCTACCACTGCCATGCTTAACAGTTGCTACAGTGTCCTTTACTCCTCCAAACATACCTCTGGTCATTGTGGCCAAACAACTCAATCTTTGTCTCATCTGACCATAAAACATTCCTCCAGAAGGCTATTTCTTTGTTCATATGGTCAGCTGCAAGCTTTACACAGGCTTGAAGGCGTCGATTTTGGAGCGGGGGCTTCTTTCTTGGACGGCATCCTTTCAGTCCATGGTGATGTAAAACTCGCTTGACTGTAGACAGTGACACTGATGTTCCAGCGGCTTCCGGTTCATGGCAGGTCAGTACCTTGGCGGTTCCTGGGTTTTTCCCAGACCATCAGAACCAATTTCCTCTCGGCTGAGGGTGATCGTTTGGGTCTTCTTCCAGACCTTGGCAGAGTGGCTACACTTCCCAATAACCTGTACTTGCATACAATTGTTTGATCAACTGATGATCTTGGAATCTGCAATTGTTTAGAAATGACTCCAAGAGACATTCCTGATTTGTGTAAATCCACCATCCTCTTTATTCAGATCTGCACTGTGCTCCTTGGACTTTCCCACAGTACTGTGAGTTGGTCAAGCCAGTGAGTGCAGTTAAACATGCACTTTTTATGTTGGCGCAGAGAAGCTGCAAGCTGTAGTCAATCATGATCACTAACAGGAAATTAAGATGCCTCGGTCTTGGCAAATTAAAGGACATTTTGGAACTTTCAACACCACTGAATTAATAATCGAAGTGGTTGTATGCATATTTTTGACCCTGTATGCATAATGGTGATTTTTTTCCTGTGTTGATTACAGAAAACCCCAAATAAATTGAAAATTCTTTTTTTTAATTTTTTTATTTTATTTTTTTTTATTAAAGATGTATGATGTACATTGAAAATATTGAAAGCCCAATACTGCCATGACATTCATGTCCATGGTGAGTGTATTTAAACATCCGACCGCAACTGTATGTGCTAGGAACAAATAAAATAATTGATTGTTAGATACATCACTTAAATTCAGAATTCACTTTCTGATTAGGTTTAATGCCATTTTTTCCATGATTGTGGGATTTGAACAATAATTAAATGAAATCCGAAGATGCTTTAGGATCTGTACTACTAATATCCATCATTATTGGAGATGATTGTGAGGGTTTTTCAGGCATGTTTCTGTGCAAAATGCAATTAAATGAGCCTGAGGACTCACTAATAGTCATCTAATGCAAATGAGTGACCTAAATACATAAAGCAAGGGATTACACACTTACTGGATTCAGCAGTTTATAAGTGAAGTTCTTGTAAGGTTGCCATCACATGATGTTTTCAGCTAATATTGGATAACTTGATTAGATTTATTATTATAAGTAATACAGATTAAAATAATGTTGGGTTCAACTCTAGTGAAGAGGAGGTTGTTTGTCTTCGTTGTAGCTTTAGAGGCAGAACGTCAAGAGAACTTTTGTTGCTTGTGTAACTTTGTATGATCGTATGCAGCCGTAGTTAAAGTGGGACGTGACATCACATACAGGTGAATGTCCCAAAAAAAGTTATTTTTAATTACATTGCATTACCTTGCTTTGGAATATTGGCTATGGAAGATTTTTTGATTCAACATGTTTCTAATTTCCTCAACAATGCTAATTTATGTCCCTCCAGGTCTGTTTTTCTTGCTTGCACACAGACTTGTGACCTGATTAATCAACAGGTTAACACAAAAAAAATAAAAGAAAAAAGAAAAAAAAAAGTGTTAGACGTCACTCTGCACTTTTTTGTTTTCCCAAAAGTTGTACTTTTTGGACTTTAAAAGCTCCTCTGTGATTTAACAATCGGAGGCGGCACTTTTTTTAAAAGCGGCCGCATTGCATCCACTTCCCATAGGATTACATGTTAAACTGGTGATTGAAGAACCAAAAAAAAAAAAAGTGCCACGTTTGAAAGCACCCTAAGCTGTGCTTTATTATTAATAATCACACACCCTATTAGTTTAGCAGAAGCCCTAAAGTAATAAAGGGTTTAATATATGTGAAAAATGTCTGACAGCATGTTTATGTCTGAATTTTTAATGTAATCACTGGGAAGCCAAAAAAAAAAAAAAAAAAAAAACACAGTTTCATGAACTAACACACCAATCATTTTCCATAAATCGAAACAACCTCAAAGTGTGATATGATGCCCTTGTGAGCTACTTTTTCCTATTTCAGGAAGTTCACCTTCGTAAGAAAGAATTGATTGATTGCATTCAATAAAACACCAGCCATTAAGCATCTGAGAGCGTAACGAATCAATGATGATGGATGTCTAAGAGCAGAGACTGTGCATTAAGGAAGTACATAATTGTCAAAGTCAGTCAGCTTCTAAATAAATAGTGGACTTGATAATCATATCGGTCATGCACTAATCAATTCAAACACATTTTCAGGTGATCTATTGATTTGGCATATAATACAACAGCCAGGAAAAAGGCAGAAAAAAGGCAGATTCTGGCATGCGTGTGTGTGTGTGTGTGTGTGTGTGTGTGTGTGTGTGTGTGCGCTTTCACATGGGCAGAAATGTCTCATCCAAGGCCCTTTGGATGGGCAGCAAGGAGAATGCCCAGATATCTGAATGAGCATCAAAGCACTGATTAGGAAATTTTGGCTTAGCAAGCGTTTGCTAATGAGCAGACCGGTGTTCTCGTTTATCTAATATTCTTCCCTGAACGTGCCTCATTCGTCACCCTACTCCCATGACTCTTTCTTGCTGAGAATAAACGAGGCTTGGCATAAAATACCTTTCCTCCCAGGCTCCATGCATGGAGGTGTGTGGGCAGCCTCAATGTTCGTGACAGCTGCAGCAGAACACACACATGATCCTAACACACTCTCCACACTGAAGGTATCCCTGGAGGACACTCATGTTGCAGGAGTATCTTTTTTTTTTTTTTTTTTTAACTGCGGTACGCACAGGAAAGGGATTTCAGCAGAAGCATGGTCATTTTAATTAAGATCCATTGTCGTGGCACTGAGGATCTGCATATTAATTAAAACCGGGAAAAATAATAGGGCCTGGTCCACACCATAAAAAAAACAGTGTGATGCAGATATTGTAAATGCGGCGGGTTATTAGCTCTAGGGACAATTAATTAAAAATGCATAGCGGCCAGACAGTAGAAAGAGAACAAGCGTGTGTATAGAGGACCAAAGAGAAGAGACAGACTTCGGAATATTGATGTGTTTTAATCCCGCACACAAAGAAAGAAAATAGTTCAGTTATTTCACTCGCAGTAAGTCAAAAAAGGATGAAAGGGTTTTAAGGAAGCGAGCGTATGAAGATAAATACAACAATATAATGGCAGCATTGTGTAAATTATTTTCATTCCTCAGATGCACATTTCAAAAATTGTAGCATGAAAGTGTGTGTGAAAGAGAGAGTGAGGCAGAGAGAGAGAGAGAGCTAGAGAGACGTTGTGAGTGACAGAGAGAGAGAGAGAGAGAGAGAGAGAGAGGCAGAGAGACGTGAGTGACAGACAGACAGACAGAGAGAGAGAGAGAGAGAGAGAGAGAGAGAGAGGCAGAGAGACGTGAGTGACAGACAGACAGACAGACAGACAGAGAGAGAGAGAGAGAGAGAGAGAGAGAGGCAGAGAGACGTGAGTGACAGACAGACAGACAGAGAGAGAGAGAGAGAGGCAGAGAGACGTTGTGAGTGACAGACACAGAGAGAGATGAATGAGAGAGACAGCGAGGCAGATCAGTGTGAGGACAGAGAGAGACAGATCAGACAGATGAAGGGAGATATTATGAGAGACATACAGACAGACACGTTATAAGAGAGACACAAAGAGAAAGAGACAGGTGAGTGAGTGAGAGACAGACAGAAATTATGAGTGAGAGGAGAGAGATATTTTGAGTAAGACAGAGACAGATGAGTGAGAGGCAGACAGACAGAGACTATGACTGGGAGAGAGAGAGACCAGTGAGAGACAGACAGACAGATATCTATCATGAGTGAGAGCTCAAGAGAGACATTTTGAGTGCAAGAGACACAGAGAGAGATGAGTGAGAGACACAGACAGATACAGAGTGAGAAAGAGACAGAAAAAGACATTTTGTGTTAGAGAGAGAGAGAAGGAGGGGGGTGAAAGAGGGAGAGGGGAGTTCTCTTCTCCCTCCCTGTTCCTCTCCTCCCTCACATACTGCACTGATTGAAGAAGTGTGTCTGTGTATTCTCAGCCTCTATAAACATCCTCCTGGAGGTCATTGACAGACAGAGCGCGCGCGCGCACACACACACACACACACACACACACACACACACACACACACACACACACACACACACACACACACACACACACACACACAGCAGATTGGAGCAATCTCACTCTGACATATCACAGACCTGTGGGTCATGCGCTGTACACAGAGTTATATAGCTCAAGGCAGTGCATGAAAGCCCTCCACCTTTATAATTTTTTTTGGGGTGGTGGGGGGGGGGGGGGGGGGGGGGTCTGGCTCTGATTCAGGACCGAGACACAAGTACGAAACTCTGGGATGTTATCAAGTCCTCTGAAACCCTACCATGCTCGCTTTCCCTGCAGCCGGTGTATCTCAGCTCCTAGGCACCAAGGTCACGTAGCTCATAAACAATCTCTGTCTAAGTGCCCATTCTCATAACAACTTTCATAATTAAACCTCCCTTGCACGTAGTCATGGCAACCAGGTCCTACTTGATGCCATGTAGAGACTGAAATAGCATTCCTTTATTAGTGAATGATTTTATTATTTGAATCTAGCACAGGCCACTTGGCATTTCCGCCGTCACAAGAATGAAGGAACTGTACTTATGTGCATTAACGACTCTTTAATGATTCACGTACCAAGTCATTCGTTACAGCTGAATCGCTGCATGAATGATACTGAATCTTTTGCAATTATTCAGCAAAAGACATTTAATCAATTACGAACCACTAGCAACGTGTGATGAGTCGTTCTGCTCCGATCTGACTGCCGACACTGCAGAAATACTGTGTATTAGTGGAAAAAATATTAGGAACACTTAATTCATGATAACATTTCTTAAAAAGCTTGAATCACTAAACTGAAATCATTGTTTTAGTATGAATCATTATTCATTTACAGCCAAAAAAAAAACCCCTCATGAATCACGAACTGAATCGTTTCGCTGTAACCCCAAACAATTCACACGTCTCACATGCATACGTGCAGAACTTCAAGCAATACAATCTACGCATGGGACGCAATATATGACACAAAGCTGTTTTGTTTTTTTGTTGTTGTTGTTTTTTTATAAAGAAAAGAGAGAAAGTAAAAGCCATAGCTTTAAGATATCACGCTCTAAACCTCTATAGATCCGCTCAGGGTGTTCGTCGTGACTTCTACAGCAACATTCAGATACTATCGTGATGAATCCCATGAAATCCCAGGAACACAGTACACACACATATACAGTACATAATCCCACACAAACACCTACACATATGGAAATTACATCACTGGACCATCTCAAAGGCTTTGCACACACTAACATTCTTAGAAAGAGGTGGACAAGTTAATGGGATTTCATAAATAGCAGTTTCATCCCTCAGAGTATTGAAGGGCTAAACAGATAAAGAGATTATTTCTGATCATCAGCAGAACACAAGCAGGAGAGTGTGACAATATGGCGTGAGCTGCTCAGGTGTAACTATTCAATAATATGAGACATCCTCTAAGGACTCCTCTGTACCCTCAGTGCACTTTGAGTGGACACGTCTCATTTATATAACGGCCCTATAGGGAACGTCTTCTCTTACTGTACACACTTCTGAGCTGGAAATACAGTGCATACGTGTAGAGCTGTAGAGAAAGTTAGGACACGTTGGATAAAGCCACACATAGATGATTGAGCTACTCTAGAGGTAAGGCTGTAAGTTGGGACGATGATATCGGATAAACCTGGAGAAAATCACAGTCATAGATCATGTGTGTTTGAATCCAGCAGAGGTGAGAAGTCATTCTTTTGCAAGGAGCAAGTACAGTACAGTTGAGGTCATAGATTTACATACGCCTTGCAGAATATGCAAAATGATTATTTTATGTATTTATTTTAATGTATTTTGTTTTTTTTTTATTATTCAGTACTGCCCTGAATAAGCTATTTTATTTTCACACTGAGGACGACTGAGGGACTCGTACACGACCGTTACAAAAGGTGCAAACGTTCACTGATACGCAAGAAGGCAACACGATACATTAAGAGCCAGGGGGGTGTAAACTTATGAACAGGATGATCAGTGTAAACAGTTATTATTTTGTTTAAAGATCTTTTTTTTTGTTTTGTTTTGTTAGTACTGCCCTTCAGAAGCTACATAAGATATTTACATGTACACCGATCATCCTGTTCAAAAGTTTACACCCCCCTGGCTTTTAATGTATCCTGTTGCCTTCTTGAGCGTCAGTGAATGTTTGCACCTTTTGTAACGGTCATGTACGAGTCCCTCAGTCGTCCTCAGTGTGAAAAGACGGATCTCAACAATTCAAAGCAAAGAAAGTACAAGACCTGGAGGATTTTTCTGAAGAACACTGGGCAGTTTAACTGCTCAGGACTAAGATTTATGTAAACTTTTGAACTGGTTAATTTGTGTAAATTCAGTTATTATTGTGTTTTATGGATTATATTTAAACATCTGTTATGTGAAATAGCTTCTTCAGATCAGAACTAAATGCAATTTTTATCTTCTCTCTCCCTCTCTCTTTTTATTATGAGCATTTTGCAAATTCTCCAAGCTGTATGCAAATTTATGACGTTAAGTCTAAGTCTTAATGCTCAAGTCCCATGTTATTAAAGACGTCAGGATGTGCTTCTCACTAATTTGAGCAGATTTTATGTGGAGTTCCTGATCGTGATCACGGTGATACTCTGACAGTAGTGCTGGCTTTAAGGAAATCACAGATTTATATTAAGGCACTCGTTCTAATACGTTATCGTTTCTATAGTAACGACTTACACGTGGACCCGTACGGCGGACGCTCCACATACGTGCACGTTTAAAAATGTATGTAATTGTTGAGATGGTGAAGAGGAGCTGATTTAGCGTTTTTGGAAGGAGTCTCCAGTATCAGCGCTTTGTACCAGTCAGTAACATGACAACCTGCGACGTTTTTCTCTGATTAACTTCACGAGAGAGAAAAAAAAGAGAGGGAGCTACTGTTTATAGCTGCTATAACATAGGAACCCGTTTGTTTTGCGGACGTTCCACATGGTAAATGTGGCTATAAAGCGATAAAAAAATACGCAATCGTTTTGACATTAAAAAAATAATAATAATAATAAGTATAATCGTCACCAGATTGCTGTGGTATAGGAGGTGTGAAACAGTTCAGAATGTGGTGTTATTGGAGAATAATTAACTTCAGGTGGGAAGACTAGCTCTGTTTAGTGTCAGGGTTGCGTCACACCACCTCGTCTTTGATTATTTTCCTAGCGCCAGGTCGTGTTTTTATCCCTTACTTACCTATTTACAAGTCACTTTATTGGAAATGTAATAAAGCTACCACGTTAATAGTGGAAAATATAGTTAAACAGATTCACTACTTGTTGGCGTCTTTCTGCTGGTGTATAATCCTCCACCTGCCTGAGCATCTGCTCGAGTGTAGACGTACAAGATGTGGAAACGTAAAAGTTGGAGATTAAATTTGATGTCGGTGCTGTGTTGTTATGATGACAATATTAAGTGTTGTTAGGTTTGGGTTTTTTTTTTTGTAACAGCATTGAGACCTCAAGAAAAACATTCACACAGTGTGTAACAGCGTATCACACCCAGACCACAGAAACTGCTCAGCAACACAAATCAGCAAGCGTTGGTGTTAGGTTACCGTCATATCTTCGGGATATAATCCTGAATGCCCAAGTCAAATGCTCAGGCTAAGTTAGGAACAATTGTGGTGTTCTGTATCTAAAATAAATGCCCTATTCTTAGGACATGGTTCGGATGAGAACGTAAACAAAAGCTCATTATTAACACAACATGATCACACTGAGACACGATGAGACCTGCACTGTATGAAGGAGTAACGTAACGTACAACTTATTTAGCATGTAAACACTGTCTCAGTCCTGTAGCAGGCCCACAGAGTCTCACCGTGACCGGTAAGCGTGTTGAGTCCGCTGCTTGAGTCATTTCGTCGTCTCTGTGCTCTTACAGTGCTTATTAAACGAGTTTACATGTAGTCAAGCTGTTGAGCTTCTGCCAGTGTAAACAGTCATTGTATAGAGTCATTAACTGTTTCCATATAACTCTCAGAGAAGGCTGCATTGTGCCAGGACAGAACAGTGATAAATGGGGTATCTGGTGATCTTCATGCTGAGAGGAAAGAGGAAAGTGTGACATAGGACTCACCAAGAGCTATGTGCGTGAAACATTTTATGGACCGGATACATTTGCAAGTCACAGAACTGGGCTAGGGTCCAGGTTCATCCTGTAGACACTGCAGCAACTGTTAGGATCCAAAACTGCAGGAGAAGCAGATCACAGATGAGAGTAAGTAAAACTGGAGAATTGAGTGGAAATGTTTAGAAAGCATGGGTATGTAAGGAATTCAACATAACAGGGGGTATGCTGTTATAGGAAAATAATCAGCGATGAAGTACTGTACTGTGACGTCAATGCAGAGCAGTTACTGTTACCACCCCGAAGTTTATTATGCTAATAACATCACATTCCAAAGTGTTTTTATCTATTTATGGTTACGTTTAATGTCCATGAAACAACTAAGAGCGAAGACGAAGCCCTTATTTGTCATATACAGCGCTGATTTCTTCTGTTTTTCTGTACATCTCATACTAAATAGTTTTAGACCTTCAAACGAAATACAACACGAAACGAAAGCAACCCGAGTAAACGCACAATGCAGCTATTCGTTTCTTATTGAAGCAAAAAAAAAAAAAGTTATCCAACACCTATCGCCAATGTGAAAAACTAGTTGCCCCTTCAAACTGGAGCAAATCTGGTTGTGCCATCTTTAGCAGCAATAACTGCAATCAAATGCTTGCGATAACTGGAGATCAGTCTTTCACTTACTGCTAGAACTAGGACTTGCTCCTTGCTTTGGATGATTGTCTTGTTGCATAATTCAGTTGTGTTTGAGTTTCAACTTACGGACTGAAGAGTCTCCTTTAGGAGAATGTCTTCCAAACAGTTCCACTTTCGATTCATCAGTCCACAGAACATTCTCCCAAAAGGTTTGAGGATCATCAAAGTGTGTTTCGGCAAAATTCAGACGAGTCTTAATGTTCTTCTGGGTTGCAGTGGTTTTCACCTCGCCACTCTTCCATGGAAGCCATTTTCAGTGTCTTTTTGATAGTGGAGCCATGAACAGGGACTTTTATTGATGCAAGAGAGGCCTGTAGGTCCTTTGATGTTGTCCTTGGCTCTTTTGTCACTTGCTGGATGAATAGTTGCTGTGCTATTGGAGGAATTTTGCAAGGTCGGCCTCTTCTGGGAAGGTTCACTACTGTGCCGAGTTTTTCCATTTGGAGATAACGGCTCTCACTGTAGTTCTTTAGAGTTCCAGAGCCTTTGAAATAGCTTTGTAACCCTTCCCTAGCTGAGACTTTGTTTTCATTTCTGAAACAATTTAGTACGAGATTTACACAAAAACAGAAGAAACCATGACGGGGGAAAATACTTTTTTTCACAGCACTGTACATTACAGCACAGTGAAACTCTTTTCAGAGCTCAGACTCAGCCATGCGGCCATACGGCACCCCTGGAGCAGATCGGGTTAAGATCGGGCCTTGCTCAGCAGCGGCAGCTTGGTGCTGCTGGCGCTTGAATCCCTGGCCTTCTGATCAAAAACCCAGAGCCTTAAACGTTGAGCCGCCACTGCCCCAAAATTAGTCACTTATAATTAATCACATACATTATAGCGGCTGTAAACACTCATTTCTCTCTTTCGTTTCTCTTTCTGAGAGACAAAGAGAGCCCAACAGAGTCCATAGAGCAAAATTAGCCACGTCCTCATGGAGGGAGTGATGGTGTTACACTCTCTCCCCTGTCAATTGACACTAGCCAATCACGGGAATCCGTGAGCTCATGTTTGATCTCTGTGTCTGTTAGGCTGTTCTGTGATGCAACATGAGCAGCCGTTTGAAAAGTTGTGGTAGGTGGCTACACATGTCTCAAGGAAGCATGTGATAGCATTCACCCTCCCCAGTATGATAGCGTAGAGCTGGTTGGTGGGCGGAAATTGGCAAGTGAGCAAATTAGAGAGAAAAATGTGGGGGAAAAGAACTGAACGAGCGCGATTTCTATAAACATGTGATTTACCTTGCAGCTCGGACTACCATCAGAGCTGCTCATATCGAAACTTAACTTCTGACCAATCACCTTCGAGAACAGCATTGCGAATTAAAAATAACAATAATGCACACGTTATTATTTATAATGTACTGTATAATGCACAAGCATGAGGAATGTATAATCATAACCCAGGTAAGTGCTATTATATTGAATGGCGAATACAGTTTTGTCCTTCTAACAGCTGATTAACACTAAAGCTTTTCAGTCACTAATGATCCAGTACAGGATATGAGGCAGCTATTACGAGCTTCCTACTGTACGCATTTCTTTTGTTCAGCCGTCTGTTGTGCATTAAAGTAATTGGATGAAACAATAAGCCATTCATTTCCTGGAAGGAACAGAGGATCATTCTATAGATATGCAAGATGAGTGCTATTAGAGTGAGATAAGGTCCTTAGCAGTGCAGGACAACAAAAGAGACGACAGAGCACGCTGGAAAAATGAGGGCAGGTAAAGGAGAAGTATGTAAAGGAGACAGGTCATATAGATAGCATTGCTGTATAGCATTACAAAGAGTGGGTGGATATGGGAAGGTAATTGAAGGAGGGACAAAGGTGGAGAGCGTTAAAAAGACAAAAGGTGTGTATACGTATACAGGAGGCTGATAGAAAATCCACACGCAAACAGAAACAAAGGGGCATCGTTGTGTCAAGAAGAGGAGAGGAATTGATGGAAAACTGTGGCGTCTCTCTGAGAAAGTCCTGATCAAAGCTTACCCCATTTTCATTCCTCTCTTCCCTTTGATGGATGTATTTTTAGAGTTACAGAGCTCTCATGAGCACAAGATGAGCTGTATATCAAATATTCTGTGTAATCTGCCAGAACTGAGCCAAACTTTACTCTCTCTCTAAACTGATCACTGATATTCCATCACTGACTACTGACAAGAAGAAGAAGAAAAAAAAAGCACATCACTTCATCCCTTATTAAACATGTTCCATTTATTCAGTATTCTCTTCTCAGCCTAAATAAGAAAACAAAGCAAAAAGCTTGTTCTTAAACACGTGATCAATGGGCCAAATCAGAAAGGCAGGAAAAGAGGAAAGAAAAGAGAAACGAGAGAGCGAAATAAATCAAAAGAGGGAAAAAGTTTTGCTGCTACTCGGCGTGTTTGTCTAGAACTTTCATTAAGTGGTAGTGTAGCTGCTGCATTTCCTCACTCACTGGGCCTTGTGTGTATTTGCTGTGTGTACATTCACTGAGCACTTTATTAGGAACAGCTGTACACCTACACATTCATGCAATTATCTAATCGGCCAGTCGTGTGGCAGCCATGTCATGTGTAAAATCAGGAAGATACAGACCAGCAGCTTCAGGTAATTATCACATCAACCATCAGAATGGGGGGAAATGTGGTCTCGGTGATTCTGGCTGTGGCATGATTGTTAGTGCCAGACAGGCTGGTTTGAGTATTTTTATAACTGGTGATCTCCTGAGATTTTCATACATAACAGTCTCTAGAGTTTCCTCAGAATGGTGCAATAAAGAAAAAGCATCCGGAGAGCGGCAGTTCTGCAGACAGAAACATCTTGTTTAGGAGAGAAGTCAACGGGGAACGGCCAGACTGGTCTGAGCTGACAGAAAGGCTACTGTAACTCGGTTAACCACTCCGTACAACTGTGGTGAGCAGAAAAGCATCTCAGAACGCACAACACATCACAGCTTTCGGTGGACAGGCTACAAGAGTAGAAGACCATGGCAGGTTCCACTTCTGTCAGCTAAGCACAGAAAGCAGAGCTCCGCCCCCCAGGTCAGCTACTCCCACCATCCCAGCATACAGACCGCTGGTCAGATGCTCCGAACTGGTTTTGAAGCAGGTGAAAACCTGGCCAGCAGGAGAAATCTCTGCTCCGTGTGAATTTTTAAAGCACAATGACTGACACATGTTCACAGAGGCTGCAACCGATAGCGAATCCACCAACTTGTAAGAATACGCGGCATCAGTGACCAGCTACATCAGCAAGTGCATCGATGACGTCACTGCCTCCATGACCATCACCACACGTTCCAATCAGAAGCTGTGGAGGACTGCGGAGATGGGTGCACTGCTGAGGAACTGAGACTCCACCTTCTGGATAAGTGACAAGGTGGCCCTAAGTACAGCGAGAGCCAAACTGTCCCGGCCCAGCAGAGAGGCAAAGCGCATACACGCCCAGAAAATCCACAGTCACTTCACGGACAGCGGTGACACGTGTCGCATGTTGCAAGGCATTCAGGCCATCAGAAACTACAGGACGACGTCACCCGCCTGTGACAGTGATGCCTCCCTTACAGCTGCGCTGAACAGCTTCTACACTCGGGTTGAGGTACAGAATGACGTGGCAGTGAGGAAGACTACATCTCCTACCAACGACCAGGTACTGTGTCTAACCACGGCTTCTGTGAGGAAAACTCTATACACATTCAACCCACGGAAAGCTGCTGGACCAGACAACATTCCTGGCAGAGTGCTCAGAGGATGTGCAGACCAGCTGGCAGATGTTCTCACTGACATCTTCAACATCTCCCTGAGCGGCGCGGTCATTCCAACATGCTTCAAGGCCACCTCCATGCCGAAGAAGTCTTCGGTGTCCTACCTCAACAACTACCGTCCCGTCGCACTCACAACGATCATCATGAAGTGCTTCGAGAGCCTCGTAATGAGGCACATCAAGACCCTGTTACCCCCCTGCTGACTCACAACTGTGCAGCAATGCACAGCTCGAATCACATCATCAAGTTCGCCAATGACATGACTGTGGTGGGTCTCATCAGCAAGGACGACAAGTCAGCATACCGAAAGGAATTGCAGCAGCTAACGGGCTGGTGCAGGGCCAACAACCTGTCTCTGAATGTGGACACTGAAATCAGCATCACATCCCAGTTGTTCTGATGTGGAGTGTGGAGCAGAAGTACCAAAAAACACAATGCATTTCCACTGAAATTAACCTGACTTAAATTGTCTCAGTAAGGTATTGGGCCACCACGTGGCACCAAAACAACCCAGACATGGTTTGATATCTGCTGCTCAAAAACCATAGCACATAATTGGCCTCGTTTTCACTCTCATTGAACCCTTCAGTGAGGCATTGGGCCCTGTAAATGGGGGCGGAGTCATCCTGGAAGAGACCATGCCTATCAGGATAGAAACGGTTCAACACGGGAGGTAGTTAATCAGTGAGAAGAGCGTGACGCTTCACTCTAAAAGGACAAACGGACGAAAAATAACGCGCCCCCAACGCCCCACCAAGTGAATAACACAGCCAGTTTTTATCTTTTATTTTGCCAACTGTGTGTATATGTCCTCAAATTTCAATCTAACAAGCTAAACATTCTCTAATTTTCTCCCTTGCAGATCTCATCAGCTCTGTAGTCTGCCTCTTTGTTCTCTTTTTTTGGTCCTTTCTGCTTCTCACCACAAGGGGGCAATGGAAGGACCATCAAAAACCACAATACGTCAGTGGCTTCATACTATACAGGAGTCTCTCAATATTTATTAGGGGTTTTTGTTTTCAGTGTGTTTGCATGCGTGTGAACATGTGTGAGAATAATTTATTTCCTTCAGCCCAGTAATCACAAGATTTAATTTACTACCCTTATCAAATTAAGCCTGTAGCACTGGCCTATTTCCTTCAAATACAATTAAATATGTAAATAAGTATACATATCCCCAAGACTTAAAGTCATACAGAGAATGTAAACGATTATAAAAGTGTTGTGGGCTGTTTTCAAACAGCATTAGGGTTCAAAGCCAATCCACATTTTAACTGCCTTGAGTAGAGTGTGTGTTCTTGTGATTATCATCTGCATCGTCCAGCCTAATAATGATGTAAAGTTATGTTTAAAACAGAAACCAAAACAGATGAATAACCAGACACTGATATTGAATCAAAACACTGCGGAGTCCATACATAATTTAATCAAATGCTGCCCTCCTATGGCTTAATTTAGTAACTATCATTAAGATTTAAAGGGGACTGTTTAGCTTTCATGATCAGATTTCTTGCGGCAGGTGGAAAATGAAATATGGATAGAAGGATGCGCCAAAGAACAGCAGGATGCTATCAGCTCGGCACGGCTCATACAGGTACACATGTACCAGGAAAGAGATGATTTTAAAAATGTGGATGAATTTCTGAAGTAGAGAGCGAGACATAAGAGAACAAACTTTCTCTCACAAAAAGTTATGCCTTCATTATGGCTAGTCAGCCGTCAGCCAGAGGCGCGAGTGGGATTTTCAGAAGCACAGAGCCGTGTTGAATTATTGATGAGCCTGCAGAGCCTGGCATAAACAGGCAACACACTCAACATTCCCGCCTGTCCTCATGCACAAACAAATGCACGGAACGCTGGGCATCAACATTTGATGGTTAGAGTGTGGCTTAAGGAGATGAGAGCTGTCCCTCCACAGAGAGAAGTGAATCCTCATGTTAAAAAGAGAACCTGGAGCTGGGGAGTGTGCTCAAGGCAAACACTGCGGCTCTGCTCTGATTGAGCTGTGTGTGACTGAGATCAAAGCACACCCTCCCCACCCTCATCTTCCTGAAAAACACAGATCAGAAATACAGCACAGTGAGAGAATGACTAACAAATAAGCGCTGAATCTCAGAGGCCAAGCAGAATCTCCAGGAAGGCAACCGTACTGACTGGACTAGCAGTGTGTGTGTGTGTGTGTGTGTGGTGAAGTAGTGGAGCTCGACTCGAATGCAGGTGTGCAAGTGAACATGCATGTGAACATATGTTTATGCAGGTGTGTGTGTGTGTGTGTGTGTGTGAGGGGCTGCCCTTTTACCTCCCTTAAGGCTGCTGGTTTCAGCTGAATGTGGGACGGGATATTTTATCTCAGCCGAAGGTCCAATCAATCAGCACGACAGTGATGGAAACCCCCAGTGACTCGACTCCTTCTGCCCATCCACTGCCCCTCCAGCACACACCATTACTGAGCACTAAACCCATTACAGAGTACTAAAACAAACACACACACACACACACACACACACACAGTTCTCATGAAATCTGACATCAAGACAAGATCAAATGCCTTCTGATTATTATTGTTTTTTTGTTTACATTTTATTTAATTGGCACCCTGTCCAGGGTGTACCCCACCTCGTGCTCGATGCTCCCTGGGATAGGCTCCAGGTTTCCCCGTGACCCTGAAAAGGATTAAGCGGTATAGAAGATGGATGGATGTTTGCATTTTAATTACATTTAATGAAGACTATATAAGATGGCATTTTTTCCTATAATTAATGAATCTACCTTACTCGAGTATAAATTGGTTCTTCAAAGGAAATGATAGTTCTATGCAAAACCAGGTCAAAATTTAGTCTTTTTTTTTTTTCTAGCTAAATGCCAAATTTGACAGAAAATTATGAACATGTGTCAATATATCACTGCACTCTTTGTGTGGGAATGAGGACGATTTAAACAAAATAAATTTAAAAAATAGATAAATAAATAAAAATCGAAAAAATCCAACTTTTCAGTGACCTCAAGCGCTTTAACCTCTCAACCAATCACGGAACAGGTGAGAAAAACAAACATGGAGGACAAAGTGCCGATGAAGATTCTGTGTTGTTAGCGTGCGAATATAAGGAAATTTGTGATTACGTTGAAACAAAAGAAAAATTGCCAACATTCCACCTTCGCAATATAATATTTAAAAGATATATATAATTGCTAAATAAACATCGCAGCCCATGAACTGCAACCGGCTCTGATTACGCTACTGAAATTTCTCGGTTCCGGAAACAGTTCCTGGAAACTGAAAAACGTTCCTGCAGTGGAGACGTAGCAATGTAAAGATAAAAAGATGAATACGGGGCACAAATGTGTTTTTAGCGATCTGGGATAACAAGATACTTGTAAATTAAATCCGCAGGCAGATGTGCACAGCTGCAGTCCTGGAGATCCAGAGCCAGGCACAGTTTGGTGATTTATCTGCTTGAACACACCTTCTAACCCTGATAATTGTCTGGTGAGCTGAATCAGGCATCTTTGATCATTAAACTCGGCCGGACTCCGGCCCTCCAGCACTGGAGTTGTGCATTGCATGTCCGAAGGGATGTTTATTAGCAGGACTTATTTCCCAAACAATATGAAATATGCACAATTAGCACAGTAGTACACTATACAGATACTCATAAATGATTCAGGCCCAGCTCACTAATGACTGCGTAATGAGCTGATGAGTTACTGGTGGAATCAAAACATGCTTAAGGAAACGCTACTCTACAGAGAGTCTATCAAAACAGCATAGTGGCGCCGTGAGGAGGAGGAGGAGGGCAGGCAGGAGCTCTCCCAGATTCAGTTACATTCACGGAAAAGCTTCTGACTGAAATTAAAATGTGTAGCTCATTTGTGCCATCTACAATGAAACAGTCAGAGATTTAGCTCAGTAACAATGTTACAGTTGCTTAGACGACTCAAGCATGAAGACACTAATACAAGTCTGTTTTCCCTGAAAAGTGGACAGAGAGGACATTCCAGGATTATAGGAATTTAAAAAAGAGATAACTGTGTCATCTAGTAAAAGGCATTTTTTCAGGTGCTAGCTGGTCAGAAGTTGAAAGATGGATTGCACCGACCATATCAGTATCCATCCATTCATTTTCAGTACTGTTTATCCTACACAGGGTCGCAGGGCGTCTGGAGCCTATCCCAGAAGACGAGGTGGGGGGACACCCTGGACAGGGTGCTAACAGAACAAGAGAGACAATCGCGCACACTCTGATTCACACACTAGGGACAATTTAGAGATGCCAATCAATGTACAATGCATGTTTTTGGACCGAGGGAGGAAATCGGAGAACGTGCAAACTCCTCACACACAGAGCGGAGTCGGGAATCGAACTCTCAGTCCCGGTTGCTACCAGGTCAGTGTACTTTTATTGAATCAAATTATAAATACATGTAACCTTAGTAGAACTTCCTACAGATAGACAAGTACAAGCGATCACTATAAGAGTGGTGGTGTAGAATTTTTAGCGTGACCTTTGTAGGTTATTCAAATAATATAGCCAAAAAAAAAAAAAAAGGTGCAACAATATACAATAATCTGTTGTAGCAGAGGAAATTTTGATTGCAGGAATTTGTAAATATATTCCCATATGATGAAACTGTATATGAAACCTTCCAATGTCAAGTATAAAGTAATGACATCCTTCTGTCAAACAAGAGATTAGCAAAATTGCTTACTAGCTTTTTTAAATAAATCAATCAATTTTAAGGTTCTCAAGAATCTCCCAGTAAAGGGCTCCATACCTTATTCCTTCAATTATATGAAGTCTGCCAGTACCATGTGATGAAAAACAGCCCCACACCATGATGCCTCCACCTCCAGACTTCACTGTTGGTATAGTGTTTTTAGGGTGATGTGCAGTGCCATTTCTTCTCCAAACATGGTGTGTAGTATGACAACCAAAAAGTTGAATTTTGCTCTCGTCTGACCAGACTACACTCTCCCTGTGTTTCATAGGCTTGTCCAAATGAGTGGTAGCAAAGTTTAAACGAGCTTCGGCATGCCTTTTCTTTAGTAATGGAGTCTTGCAGGGTGAGCGTGAGCAGTGGAGTGCATTGCCTATTGTTTTCTCTGTGACGATGGCAGCTGCTGCCTCTAAGTGTTTCTGGAGCTCTTTCCGAGTGGTCCTTGGCTCTTGGGCTACTCTTCTGACTATTCTTCTGACTCCCCGGTCAGAAATCTTGCGAGGAGCTCCTGTGTGCGGCCGGTTGATAACAGAGTGATGTTGATTCCACTTGCGGATAATGACCCCAGTGGTGCTTACTGGAAGATTCAGAAGTTTTGAAATACGTCTGTATCTGATTCCATCAATATGTTTTACAACAGTAAGGTTGTGAAGGTCTTGGGAGAACTCTTTGCTTTTACCCATCATGAGATGTTTCTTGTGTGACACCTTGGTAACGAAAAGCCTTTTTATAGACCATCAATTTACTAACCCAGCTGATATTAATTTACACAGATGGGGGGTATAATTACTTACGGATTTCAGCAGGTTCCTCGCCTCGGAGAACTGCCTTTTCTTAGCGTGTTCAATACTTTTTTCCTGTGTCATTTCACTTTATTACACATGACTTTATTTATGGACTTTAATGTTATGAATTCTTTATATTTCCAGATTTCTAGAGTTAATACTGTTGTCTGGTGAAAATTTCATGTGAATAACCTCATTGGAAATATATTTACTGAAAAAACTGTTGACGCGTCCAATACTCATTTCCCCCCCACTGTATACACACACACACACACACACATACATTTTTTAAATTCTGTGCGTTGACGGGTGGTGGTAAAGCAGATTAGGTAAAGCATGCAAGCCAAAGAATGAACTTCTCAGGGGGTCCTAAATTCCAGCCAACACTTTGTCCATCGTTTTCTCTGCTTTCTATGCCATATCAGCAGAACAGCAGAGAAGCCAAACCCTACACCTTTCACTCATCCCCCCTGGATTAATTTATGGCTTTCCTAGTCCCAAGGAACCACATTTTCACAGACTATTAGCCTGGCACTCACCAGTCCTCGTTGCTGAACACAGGGTGTGTGTGTATGTATACAGTACACATATATCATAGTGAACAAGGCTCATTAAATACCTGGCACATGTTTGCAACAGAGAACAATTAGCCCACAGCACAGCATTGCTCTCGGTCATGCTTTAGCCAGGTGGAGCTCATCGCTAATGGTGAACGAGACTGAGAATTAAAGCATTTATTAATACATGTATAATGCAAGCCAGTTTGAAATGAGGGGTGATGCACCTGTTTTCAATGCTAACCACTGTTAAACAGAATAGAGCTAAACGCAAAGTAGCTGAAGCAGGAACAGATGGTCTGGAGCTTAGCTTGCCAGCACGATTATAGAGGACACTCCTGAAAGACACCTACTTTCAGAAGACCTGGGGGGAAAAAAGGCAGGAAGAAATCATGTGATAGTCCAGTATGTACCCTCTCTCGTTCCTTTCTCCCGTCTGTTTCCTGAGAAAGCTCATAAGCAGGAGTGAGAGCAGAAAGGGGTCAAATAACTTCAGTAACGTCGGAGAAGTTATTGAGCCCCGTTTTCAGCTCACGTGCAGACAGGTCATGTAGCCTGGGATGGGACCCTTGTGTAGAGAAACGCAGGGTGGGAATGAATTTGCACCAGTCATGTAGAGAAGGCGTCAGACACAGGCTCGAGCAGCAATTCATCACCAACAGCAGACGCCTGTCAAAGAGCGACGCTGAGACGGAGAGGAAGGTTTGGGGGTGCAGGGACAACATACAGCTTGTCAAAGTCCCTCCATCCCCCTACATAAGACAACCATACACCATGGAAGACTTTTGAGAGGTGGAGGCTTCTTTCTCACATGTACAACACTCAAGGTCTGAGACGTGAAGATAAACTTGCCCACACACAGGTGGAAGATCCAGCCGAGTGAAGCCAAACCAGAGACCAATTATCCCACATCGCAGCCCCCTTTAAAGCTGACAGGATAACCTATGACCCCTTCTTCTTCATTCCTTCGACTGGATGGATCACTGACAGTCACACGCCCCACATGGGGGTCCGGAGAGAGCAAGCACGCACACACACCAATCTAATGAGGCTCCATTATTGTCGGCCTTGTCACAGCTTATTTTCATTGTGCCATGTCAATTAACCTCATGGCTTATCTTATGCCTCGCTCACCCACCCTGTTGTTTTAGGACAGACGAAACCCCTTGGGCTTTGTCGTGGCATTATGGGGGGTTCTTAAGATTGTGATGGAAATGTAATTGTCAAATTAAATTAAAAAAATTTTAAAAAACACAATCAAGGCACAATTCATTACTGTGATAAATTACTGTTAAATGTCACAACCAAAGCACTGTTAGTGCAGCACTATGGCTAAGTGGATAAATCATGCTTTGTGGCTGAAATGTCTCTATTGAACCCTTTAAAATGATACAACGTGGGCAGATATAACTATATAACTACGTTTTAAATGACAAATCAAAAGAAATGACTGAACATTGTAACAAAGTTAACCAACACTTAGTCAAAAGTATCAGAACAAGGAGCATTTTTATATTACTATATAAAATATTTTATATTACTATAATAATCATAATAATAATAATAATGTTTATAACCTCATGAAAGAATAAAAGCAACAAAAGCAGTTGAATTTTTTTTAACAATGGAATTTGTGTTTAAAAATTGTTTTTTTGTTTGTTTGTTTTTCACCATATTAATATTGAGGAATGTAAAAAGAAAAACGCTGAAAACTCGGCCATTTTTTTTTTGTCCTGATGATAATTTCCGGCAACAGAGGTGAGAAGATTGAGTGACAGGTGACGACACCATTTCACAAACTCATTCTAAACCTACAGGGCATAATCTCCCCAAACCCCCATTTCAAGTAGCTGTTTTATATTACAGCTTGGAGTACATTTCAGATTTAAACGAGAGCTAAACGGTCCACATCATCTACACTGCTTCATGTCTGCACAATGAAAAGTAGGCACATACTCATGGAAATATAAAGAGAGCCAACTTTCTTAAAAAAAAAAAAAAAAAAATCTTTATTGTTCTTAAGGAAGGAGTTACAACAAACATGCATCTTACCACAACAGAAATTAAAAAGATATTGCACTGGTTTAACTAGCAGTTTTTTCTTCTTTTTTCTTTTTCCTTTTCAAATCCCATCTCTGTTCATTTGTACAACCTGTCGTGCACAAAAATGGAAGAAGAAGAAGAAAAAACCCCACAGAGAACACAGGACATATACTATAATCTCTATGTACTGGGGAAATCCCTCAGGGAAAGTGGTGTAGCACCTATTCTGTCCAGATGTCATTTCATAGACTTATACTATGCAGTGTGAGTGCCTTCGTGGTCTCTTTATTTACTGGTGCATTAGTGGTTTCGTTTTACAGACAGAGGGTAAGAAGGGCTGGCTGTAAAATCACACGCCCACGGTGTGTTTGTGTGATGCCATATGGCTGCAAGACGTATTAGTGAACAACTCCACAGGATCCTGGCATTTTAACCAGATCTGAGCATACAGTATAGTAAAACTATACAACAGTGAGCATGTGAATACAATACATAACACAGTTAACCCAAAAAGTCAAGGTTCAGACCACTTTTTGTTCCTAATTATTCTAGATTTAACATTACTTGGATATTATACTAAGTAACAAGGTATAATTATAATGCTTAACCATGAGCTGTGGACTGTAATAGACATTAGAGTCCAGTGGAATGCTGGAGACCAACACTGCTGATTTGTTTCTTAAAACACACACACACACACACACTTGGGCCTCCTATTGTTAGACACTCAGTGGTTTGGCCCAATCATGAAAATTGTATATGAGGTTGGTCAGTATAATTGAGAATCATCACACACAAATATTATATATATATATATATATATATATATATATATATATATATATATATATATATATATATATATATATATATATATATTTCGGATTAAATCACTTGCTCTTAGCATTATAAAGCATCTTGGTTTAGTTTAGAGTTAAAGCAGGAGAATCACCCAACTGTGCTGGACTTTGATTAAATTAAACAGTAGTCATATTCCAGTCCATAGCTTATGGTTAAAATAAGCCATTAACACTTTTTTAAATAATTTCTACCCACCTCCACACTCGTTTAACCTCCATCCTAGACTCAGTCCTAATAAAGAGGTAAACGGTTCATATCTTCTGGAGGGAACAGATTCAGATACAGCTCAATATTTGGTCCTGTGTATCAAGCTGTGAATTCAGGACAGAGCCACTTAGATGCATAATGGCAAACCGCCAACTCTAAAATACAATAAGACACAAAAAATGTAAAATACCCACGGAAACCGCGTAGCTTGAAATGAAGCTTCTGGCTCAAAGAGCCGTCAAAAGCTTTTCATTTCATTTGATGACTAATTTCTCCTTATTAAGAAGTTATTAAGAAATCAAAGTTAGCTGCAAACTATAGTAGGGTTGTTTTTAGACTGAGATTTTCAGGACTCACCTATGAAATGACATTCATGAATACGCTGCAATTAATAATAAAAAACAAAAGAGTTTAAAACTGGATCAGTTATGAGCCTTCCTTGATGAATATATAGCATTGTAACAGCGTTGTTAAAACACTAACTGAAAGTAACTGATATTCTGTAAATGTCAGCACAAATAGGCTTAAAAACCCAGTATGAAGAGGAGAAACAGGAGTGCGCACTTAAACTTCCACAGGCATCTGATTCACCTACGTTGGTGTAAACACATAAATGTAGCCACATAACATGACAGGTAACAAGGGGTTAAATGATTGGTCAAACCCCTCAAGACCCCAACAAGCCCTGGGATCTGATTGGACTGTATTTTATTAGTATTCATATGACACAAAGTAAAAATGGATTGTGCAAATACATCCTTGCCTGCTAGTAATAAATGTCTAAATCAGACACTGCTGAAATGGCAAAGACAGAATCTAATCTAAGATACACTCCCAATACACTCAGATATAAAACTGACACAGAACTTTAAATATCCGTTTATATAAGCGCGCGCACACACACACACGCACGCACACACACACGCTCACTCACTCATTAACAAGCCTGTACAAGTTTTCTGACTTTAAAAGATTAATGGCAAATATACAGAAAGAACACAGCAAGTTGGTCCAGATCCTAAAAATAAAAACCATTTCAGTTGTTATTAATTATAATAAAATAAAAAAAAGAGAGCAGGGGCTAGAAATAAAAACAAAACATTTCCAATTAGGCGCACTTTTTTCAGACATCAGTATTGAGATCAGACGACGTCATTAATATCAGTACATCATATACAATCATCTATACACCAAGCATGTACATGTGGCCTGATGTTTTACCATAATAACATGTATCCTGGCAGGTGGAATAAGTTTGTACAGCTAAACAACTTGAAGAAACATGAAATCCTGCCAACAAATTAAATATATATATATATTTTTTAATCACACATCTAATTTAACCTTTTGTTCTTAACTGGGAAACTTGTTTTAAATAATATTATAGGCTCTTTTGCGTAATTAATTTTTAGCACTAGTGAGAAATGTGTAATATTCCATGCACGCAATTTGTACAGTACTCAAACTGTTGGAAATGTACTGTAATGGTCACTGATGGAAAATGTAGTGGTGGTTTTCAGCCAACTGAATGCAGGATTCTACTACATTAATAGAAATTGCTAAGCATATGTTGATTTTATTGCTGAGATACATCTTGCCTCCATCAATGAATGGCAAACAGACTTACAAGTGAGGACTTTTTAATTTATATTAAGGCACCACTAGACCTAAAACAGCAAATAAAGTGAGAACCTAATTTCCCAGTGAACACGCACTGAATGTTACAATGTTTGTCTTCAAATGGTTTATTTCTAGCCCCATATTTTCTTTTTTTCTGAACTCAATAAAACAATGCTGAGAATAGTGGTAAAGAGGAAAATAAAAGCAATCCAAAAGTCCTCAAATAAAGAACAATCCACAATGAAGCTGCTAAGCTCCTTTGCTCGAATTTGCTTCTTTTACTTCTTTCCTCTCAAGGTTAGTGTGAAGTATATTTTTGTATTTTTTTAACATGCATGCTAGGCGAGTTGTCTTTTTTTCTGCGCAAGACTGCTATGTCTTCTTGCTGGATTTGTCTTGCTGTGCGGAGGAACTGGCTTTGGCCTGGCTCTGGGAATGTGCTTCAGGGCTGGGCCTCTGGGAGGCACTGCTCCGTGGAGTTCCTGGCCTCTCCTGGGACTCTCCTGGTCCTGATGAGCTGTCTTTTGGGATGGAAGGCCTCTTTGAAGCTCCTGCGGTTTCCTGGAACCTATGTGAAGTCGAAGGTAACTCGGATACTGCAGGGGACTGTCGAGTGGGGGATTCAGACTGTCGCCCTGTTTTGGAGACAGAAGCAACTGTTGGAAATGTCTTTTCAGGAGAACGAGAACTGTTCAAATGTGGATCTTTGCTTTTTGGGTGCACCATGTCTGCCTGAGGTCTGGTCTCCTTGCTCCGCTCAGTGGCATCTTTGGTCCCTGGGATGTTGAGCTTGACCGGCCCTAGCATGCTCTTGGCCACTGTGGCCAGCTGGGAAACCACTTTATCCACTCCACTCTCAGCTGCTATGGAGATGGAGGAGGTTGCTGCAGCAGCGGCAGCTGCTTGTCTCCGGTTGTCTGCATCCTTCATCTCCTTAGTGATGCCTCCAGTTGGTGGAGTAGGGGTTTGGGGTTCTCGGGTTATGACAGGCACTGTGCTGGGCTCTTGCTTGCTGATCACTTTGGCAGTCCTCCGGTCTGCAGTGGGTGCTAAGGGTTTGACAAAAGGGTCCTTGCTGACAGTCGTAAACGCGCTACCAGGTGTAGAAAAAGTGCTGGTCAGAGAGCTGGGTTGAGGACCAGGTGTTTTACTGCTGGACACAGAGTCCTGAATCTTTCCCCGTCTCTCGCTGGAATTTTCTGGTAGGGCTGAGGTAGAGGCAGCAGAGGGAGTAGATATCAGGGTCTGGGTGGGTTCTTGCTCAGATTTGTTAGCTGCCAATGATGAAGGTTGGGCTTGCGTCTGGTTTTGGGCCTGCAGACCTTGGCTGAGCTGAGGAGAGCCTGGCTGAGCCACTGTGCATGGGGTCAGAGGCAGAGTAGTTAAAGCAGCAGGCCCTGTCCTGATATGTGCGGATCCTATCACACTCGTGGGCCGAAGCACATGACTAGGAGGGACAAAGCTTGTCCTGCGTCCATCCTGGCTGTCCTCTGAACCCTCATCTGTCTCATCCTCAGAGGAATCCACTTCATGGATGGCATCCTGCTTCTGCAGAGACTCTCTGCGTTCAGCACGATCCTGCCGGATAGCTGACAGCTTGTCCTTCAGCTTGCTCTTACCAGGAGCCAGCCCTAACGATCCAGTGGCAGAGTCGGGGCCTTCCTGCCGACCTAGCTTACGGGCTAAAGGCTTCTGCAGGGTGGCCTTTTCGGCTGGAGACACCCTCCCTCCCAGAAGAGTCTCACTAGCGCACTCCTGCAAGCTCTGCAAACTTGGCTCCCTCTGGAGCATCTCCTTCTTAAATTCGGTGTGTGTGATTTCCAGACTGTGCTTGCGGCCAGCGCCCACCGGCAGCTTCTTATCGGCAGCGGACGAAGGAGAGGGAGACGAGGAGGAGGATGAGAGTGAGGCTGCCAGTTTCTCCGCTGACTGCACACGTTTCAGTAGAGGGGAGCGAGGCGGGTCAGCACTCTTCGGACGCGCGATCTGGCGCACCAGCGGAGGAGAAGAGTGCAGTTTTACAGGAAAGGACTGACCGATGGAGGAGCTCAGGAGTGCATGGCTGGGCAGTGGAGAAGGGGAGCGCTGAGGGGAGGTGCTCTGGGGCGTTGGTGAGGGAGTACGGGCCAGTGGCGACAGGGGAATGTTACCAGCAGACTTGCGCCGAGGGGAGCGGTACTGGCGCTGCAGCTTTGGGGCCAGGCCATGCAGGGAACTGGGTCGGATCTGACCAGAGCTGGCAGGAGAGTTTGGCACGCTGGAGCTGGGAGAGCTGCTCTGAGATGAATTTCCCCCAACTGCAGTAACAGACAAAAATCCACATACTGCTACGGTGTTCTACAAATCATTCAAACGTACTTTTAAAATATATAATCATATCATATACATGAAATATGGGCATGGCATTGAGGAATTAATCATCTATAACAATATGATGCTGGTGATGGGTAGGTTATCAGGTGTAAGTAGAATAAATATATGCTGTTTGATGACTCAGTTGGTGTGCATGAGACAGAAAATTACTTATGGAATGCACAAGTGTTACTCAAGTGTCATGTCTGGTGTGAATTGTAGGTTAAAAGTGACACAAAAAAATTTGCTGCTCAATTACAGCGGAATCGTTAACTTTATGACCAGAAGTGCTGCTGACACTAATTACAGTACCACCAAAAAAAAGGACCAACATTTAACAAACGCATAAAGACAAAAGAGCGAGAATATCCTTAACGACTTTTTTTTTAATTACATGGCTTTACAGCTTTAGGAAGCACTTTGTGAGTTCAGAGCATTAATACTTATTAGGAAGAATAAAATGCTCAGATGTGAACAGCAGCACAACCCCAATTCCAAAAAAAGTTGGGACGCTGTGTGAAATGTATATAAAAACCAAATGCGATGATTTGAAATCTTCACAAATATTCACAATAGAACAGAGAAAGCATATCAAATGTTTAAACCGAGTAAATGTACCATTTTAAGGAAAAAAATAAGGTCATTTTGAATTTGATGAGAGATTCATAGTCTTCGTTGAGGATCATTATTCTGAAATTGTTCCAAAATTTGTGGATGCGGTTTTTTGCAGATTGGTGAACCTCTGCCCATCTTTACATCTGAAAGCCTCTCTAAGTCACTTTTTTTTTTTTTTTTTTTTAATACCCAATCATGTTACTGAACTGTTGCCAATTAACCTCCAGCTGTTTATTTTTAGTAACAGTTACTTTTCCAGCCTTTTGTTGCCCCATCCCAACTTTTTTGTGATGTGTTGCGGCCATCAAATTCAGAATGGTACATTTACTCAGTTTAAACATTTGATATGCTTTCTGTGTTCTATTGTGAATAACATATGGGTTTATGAGATTTGCAAATCATTGCATTCTGTTTTTATTTACATTTTACACAGCGTCCCTACTTTTTTGGAACTGGGGTTGTACATAGTGAAGCACGCTGAAAGCTTTACCCGAGTGGGCCGAATCCGGTGTGGAGCGGTATCCCTGCGTTGGGGAGCGAGGGGACATGTGTGTGGGAGATCCAGGCACACTCTCACCCGATGACACAGAACGATTCAGAGATGACAAGCTACGACTGGTGTGCAGGAGAGACGCTTGCTTAGTGATCTTCCGAAATAGGGAGTTCCTCTTCTTACTGTGAGAATTTCCCCAAATGCACAAAACACACACAGTTTCAAGTCAATATAGAGAAAGTATTAAACTATTCCTATTCCCAAACATAAACAGAATGAAAAAAGAAAGATGCCATGAACTTCACCTGTCCTGTCCCTCTCTTGTTTTGGTCTTTTTGTTGCGCCGAGCCATTTTAGACTTGCAGCTGCTTTTACGAGCCGGCCCAACCTTAATGGATGTGTTCTCAAAGGGAGTGGCTGATATAGACACCTTATTTCCACTCTGCATGAAATAAAAGCCGGTTTTAGATTCACCATGCTCGATTTGTAACACGACTTGAGCATGTTTCTGTGTTTGTACGTACCTTGAGAATGAGCTCCACGACCTCGGTGTGAACAAGCCCGTGGACCGTTTCTCCATTAACGTGTGTGATGAGGTCTCCCTCTCTCAGACCTGCTTCATGAGCTGGTCCTCCCTCCTCCACATGCTGGAAAAAAAAAGGTCAGCAGACTCGCTTTAATTATCCAGTTAAAACGGGTTCCAAAAATTCAAAATGATCTCTATTAGAGGTCTAATGAACTCACCCAGACCATATGGTGTACGGTGTAGATATCAGTGTCTCCCATGTAGACACGGATGGCACGCAGCGTGAAGCCATACTTCTTGCCTGCTCGGTGGATAACGATGGCAGGTTTCACGCTGCAAACAGCCGGTGATAGGTCCCTGCTGGGAGACGAGTCCCGAGACGATGGATTGGAGGACAGGGAATGAGGAGACATGGGGCTGGCCAGGGGAGAGGCTCCATGGTGCTCTGGAGCCAAGGAAATTGGTATTAATAAAATATAAAAAATCACTTTTTTTCCACGTTATAACACTTCCTGAAAAGTCACCATAATAAATTGCTTGAGAAATGGAAATTGCTTGAGAAATTTCACTTACATGTGAAATGTCATAACTAGGATGTTCATCTTCCTCTTTTTCGTCAGAGAATCAGGCAGAACTACTGCAGTAACCATTGACCAGTACTCTGACTCAATTTAATCAATTAAAAAAATTTTCAACTAAAAATGAGGCTGATTTTAGGAATTAAGAAGTTGAAGGAAAGACTTGCTTTAAAACATCCGTATAATAAAATGACAAAAATTGAAACCCCACATGTTCTACTACTGTGAGTAAGGAAGAATGTAAGGAAATCACCATTTAAGGCTGAACGTCCTTTCATTCCTTTGGTCACAGAGGCATGCACTCACCTGTAGGAATCATGAGCGACAGCGCAGTGGCCGAGGCTGATTTGATGACCTTGTTGAGTGGCCGTGACGTGTGTTTCTCAGTGTCTCCTGACAGCAGTCTATGGCGAGCTCGACGGACTGCCAGGTCGCTGATGGCTTTGGGAGTGGAATTATCTGCTCCCTCAGTACTGCCGCAGCGAGGAGGTCCTCTATCCACAGAATCGCTACCGCTGCCAGCTGCACACAAGGCACATTACAGACAATAAATGTTAGTCATCCATAGTCAGAAGCTTAACCCATGTGACCTTAAAAGGTGCGTGATTAAATGTTTGAAATCGGTGTTGTAGACAAAAATGTAATCGTGCCAACATAACCATTTCTTTCAACAGAAAACTAACATTGTATTTACAAAAAAATATACTTTTTTAAACTGACGACTCGGTGCGAAATATTCCGAAAAGCTGCCAATAAGAGTCCAGCGTCGGTGTGAACTCCTTTAACACTGTGTAAAAAGCATCTCCGGGAAATTCCTCAAGAAATCGGTTGAGAAAATGCCAAGAATACATTTCTGGAAATTATAGTTGTAAAGGGCGTCTACTGTGAAGATGCTAAAATACTAAATTATTTTGATTTATTTCGGATTTTTTATCACAACATAATTCCCATAGTTCTATTTGTGTTACTCCAGAGATTTGATGACTTAATATTATTCGAAAATGTGGAAAAAATAACAATAAAAATAAAGAATGAGTGTTTCTAAACTTTGGACCGGTAGTGTATATGTAGTGGATTGCAGAGACGGCACTGACGTGTGAGCGTGCCGCGGGTGGCTTGGCTGGAAGTGGAGCCTGGTGTGATGGGAGAATCATCCAGTCGGAGCTCCCTCTCCACTGGGAGTTCTGGGATAGCAGAAGGGAGCTCTTCACTGCGCTGAGCCCTGATTGGAGTCTTCCTGGTGCTCTCCTCCTCGGTGGAGATAGCGAACCGAGGCATTTCAATGATCGCAGAGCAGCAGCGGCGGCGTACTGTTAGAGGGGGGCTGGAGTCGCTCTCAGTGTGTGAAGACTCGGACACTGACAGGCGCTTACGCAGGCTGAAGATAAACATACATGTAAGTTAATAAATAATCCATTCTCAAAATTGGATAACAGAAATATGTATGTAATGAATAAAAAAAAAAATGTAAATAACAATTTTGAATGGTTATAAAGTAGAATACCAAGTACACAAGAAAAAAAAACAGTTACTACAGCTATGCAATCCTTTAAATAGAAAAGGAGTCCAAAGTGCATGACTTGAATTAAATCTGCACGGCACTTTTATGTATTCTTTCCATCAATCTTCCCCAACCAATCCTCAAAATCTGTCCTCCAGTCACCTGATATCTCTTTGTAAATCTCTGGGTTTACAGCTTGCAGGTGCAGCTTTTTAAGCAACAATCTGTTTTTCTTTTTAATCATACGTCTACCTTCAGGTAAAAATAAGCAGTTGGAGACTAATAACCGAACGATTTTTGTTAGCAGGGCAGAAGGATAACAGCAGCATAACAGTGTTCCCTTTTGTGTTAAATTGCTATAATGAAAATTATATTATAGATGATATTTTTAATGTCGTTTAAAGCCTTCATTTTTACATCGCTCTTTCATGTTTTTGATGACCCACAGATACACCATACATTAGTTTATTAATCACAGTAACTACTAAAACAGAGCACGTACATTTCAGGCGATCCCACCATCCAGCTGCGGTCCCGAGACTTGAGGCTGCTGAGACTGTCGAGTCTCTCGGTGCCCTCCTCGCTGAGACTGCGCTTGGTGGGGGGAGGAGTGCGCTTCTCCTCGTGTAGGGACAGACGCTCCATACTGCTGTAAACCTGATCAGGAAACACGAGACGCTGTACACCATGTCTCATTGAACATGTATAGATGCAATACAACGGAGAGGTGTGTGTGTGGTGGTGTTTTTTTTAAGGGATGCACTGGTTCAATATAGAGTGTGTGTATCAGAACATAAAAGCTGGATCAGAGTGAAGTCAGTAGCACATTAGCTCTTCAACGAAGATCATTGCACGTTTGCATTCAGAAACGTGATACGTTTTGTACCTTGTTAAATCGTGGGGAGCAGGAAGAGAACTGGCGGATCTCCAAGCGCTCATCGTCATTGGTATCCTCCTCTTCCTCAGAGTCCACGTGGTGATACCTGTCAGAGCGAGCTATTGAAAAAGGGAGAAATGCATTAAAAACAGACTCAGGCTGTGCCTGTGTGAGACTGACAGATAAAAGCAGTGCACACCCCTCCCCACCACCATTTTTTTTTTTTTTTTACTCCATTCCTGGTGAGAAAAAAAAAAAAGTGGCTTATTTGAAGACTTACTGTCAAAGTAGCTGGTATCCTCCTCAGACTCGAGCTGAGGGATAAACTCAGCTTTCTGCCTCAGGAGACTGTTCCAGTCCAGATCAATGAAGAACCTGTGCTGCTTCACCTCAAACGCACTTCCTGAACAAAGAGAGAGCGAGAGAGCGAGAGAGCGAGAGAGAGAGAGAGTGTAAACAAAAACAGAATCATAAAGAGCTGGAGACTCAAAACAGAATATCAAAACACAACACAAGAACAATGAACAAGACAAGTACACAAGTTTGATTTCACTTTTAGAAAAAAACACTAGCACTTCAGTCGTTGTGTGTGTTATGTACGAGTGCAGACCTGTTCCCAATCGCTCCAGTGGGTTTTGTCGGAGAAGTTTAGAGATGAGGTCTTCAGCGTCTGGAGGAAGAGCTTCGTCCCCCTCAGGCCACACTATCTCATCTGCAGCAAAAAGTCAAACAGGCGACAAATGATACACCTGTGTGATCAGTGTAGAGTACAAACTATCATGAGGACAGTGTTCTGTTCTTATTACAGTTACACTTATATAGTGCTTTTCTAGACACAAAGCGCTTTACACAGATTGGGGGGGGGGGGGGGTCCTCCGCAACCACCACTAGTGTTTAGCATCCACCTGGATGATGCGAAGGCAGCCATAGTGTGCTAGAATGCCCACCACTCACCAGCTATTAGTGGAGAGGAGAGTGAATTCAGCCAATAGCCAATTCAGAGATGGAGATTATGATGATATGATAGAGAAAGCCAGTGGAGGATTTCAGAGGATTTCTCTTTACTAGAATTGTCCTGGGACTTTTAATGACTACAGGACCTCAGTTTAAGGTCTCCTCCGTAAGACGGTGCTGTTTTTACAGTATAGTGTCACCATCTATACTATACTGGGGCATTAGGATCCACAAAGGCCACAGGGTGAGTGCCCCCTGCTGGCCTAAGTAATACCACTTCCAGCAACAATCTTATTTTTCCCAAGGAGGTCTCCCATCCAGGTACTTGCCAGGCTCAACCCTGCTTAGCATCAGTGGGAAACCAGGTGAGAATTGGAGGGAGATATTTCTCTGGCAACCATCTTGTTGCCAATCACCTTGTCCTCAACCATCCTCCTTAATACCATTTCCAAGTGCCCTCAGAGAGTACATACAGGCCTTGTCTTTGTCCCTTCCCCATTCGTTTGTTCTCCATCACCATTACATATCAGTGATTACATATCTCTGATTACATATCAGTCTTCTATTCATGTTTGATTTTCCCCATTCTTACAAATGCAACACGCAAAACATATTCCAGTGCAGAGATTTTTGTAGATATTTGTGTGGTTTCATAAATCGATTTTATTACCTCAGAATTATTATGTGCAGATAAAACATTACTGTTAAAACATGAACTTTCAGGTGACACCGGAAGGTATTCACAGGATGTGTCTTTTCCCAGCGTTTAGCTCATGAGTGCTGCTTTCCATATGTTTATATCATGTCAATTATTTTTCTGCAAAGGTTGTAATATGCCCTTGATTCGTTTTTCTTCATTTCTCTATTCACTTTATCACCCTTTTAAATTTCAGTCCTTGTTCGTATTAGCGTATTAACATGGTAGAGCGTAGAATGTTCACTGTGGTCTTTTTCAGTGTTTTTCCAGATTATCCATCATCTAATGTTCTCATTCGCATACTCGTATCTCCTGGAAAAAAAATACTTGAAAGGGAAGTGTGTAACTTTTCTACAATTGGTGTAATAGTAACTGTGCCACTAACCGCTGATGACTTGTCCAAACAGTTCTTCGGGGGTGTCTCCGAAGAAAGGTGCACAGCCCACCAAAAACTCATACAGGATGACTCCCATGGCCCACCAGTCCACTGGTTTCCCATAACCCTGTCTGAGTATCACCTCCGGGGCGATATATTCAGGTGTACCACACACCTAGCAGGCAAACATGCAGAGCAGGTTTAGGGAATGACCACATGAGAGAAGAGGAATATGGAAACTCACAGACGTATGCAAAAGTCTTTACCTGCTTATCTAAGAACTCACGGGCGTCTTTCTCAATGTGGCCCTCATACAAGTTAGTGGTGAGACTCATAAGGCCAATCTTTGACAGGCCAAAATCTGTCAGTTTGATGTGGCCCATTGAAGTGATTAGAAGACTGAAATAAAATAAATAAATAAATAAAAACACAGTTGATGAGCAGGTGACAAGTGCTCTTCAGAAATTCTTACAATAAACTACAGAGGGAAATTTTGAAGCTTGGGAGCAAATTATTGTCTCTGTGTGTGTGTGTGTTTACATCTCTGTCTGCATGTGCCTCGATCTGTGTCTCTGTGTTTGAGTATCGATCTGTGTGTGTTGCAGTCTCTGTGTATGTGTGTCTCTCTGTCTGTGAGTGTTGGTCTTACAGTTGGTGTGTGTGTTTCTTTGTCCATGTGTATGTGAGTGACAGTCTCTACCTGTGCGTCCTTGTATTTCTCTGTGTGTTCAAGGCTCGGTGTATGTTTGTCTCAGCCTTTGAGTGTTTGTGCATCTGTCTCTGTGTGTGCTGAGCTCACTTGTCAGGTTTGAGGTCACGGTGTACAATTCCATAGTTGTGCAGGTATTCCAGTGCCAGTACGGTTTCAGCAAAGTACATGCGTGCCATATCCACAGGCAGCGCACCGATGTGTTTTAGTAGAGTGGCACAGTCCCCACCTGAACACAATCACACTCAGGCTTTAGTACAGCTTCCGTCAGCGCCTCTGCAAATACCTTTAAAGACTTTGCTGACATTCAGGGATGGACAAATTCATTAAATCACTAATCAATTCATTAGCCAGTGAAAGCTCCAATGTGCCTGCACTGAAATTAACTACCACCAAAAAGCAGAAACTAATGTCACTGAACTTAAAAGTAATATGAGCAAATAGAGAGGTGCAGGGATGACGTCATTTTGTACCGGAACCCGGAAGTTATCATCACACCGGTTCCCTCGACAAAAACCCAATAGGATTTTCCCATAGGCTTTTGGTTTATCACAAAAACATAATCTCTGTGATCAACACAAGTTTACAATACTAACACGTTTTGTGCATCAAGATAATTTTTATAAATGAACACGATTTGTATGAAGTCTGAAGCGTAAATACAATCTACAGAAATAAACAGTTAACCGTACGCTATAAACGAACTACACCACGGTCGCTCGACTTCAACGTCACCATCACCGAGCTTCCCACAACTTTTCCAAACTTTATTTAAAACATTTTCCATAATACGGATTTACTCTGTGGAGGAATCTTCATCCACTTTTTTTGGGAATTGTGCACAGCGCACCTGCACCAGTTTATCTACAAAGTTTTTTCCTGTTCGGCGTGATGACGTTTAATGTCCCCGATAACGTCTGTAGTTCCATTTAGCAACATGTTAGTGTCACGATTTCCCCTCACATAAGCGCTGGAGTGTGCAGCGCGCTCTTTTAGTGACAGTGACTTTGTTTACTTTCTACATGTGCATTTATGATTTCTGTCCTGTCTCCGCCCCTGTATTGTCATTGGCCGTTCCCGTACGCGTCATCATTAGTCTCAGCTGTTTTGTGTTCACTCTTAATTACGTTTGTCGTTTAAACCCCTCGCGTCTCATTGTTCGACGCGAAGTATTGCGCGAGTTTTCTGTGCACCAAGCATTTTATTCATAGTTTCATGTCTCATAGTTTTGATCTTATTCTTGACCTCATTAGATTCTGGTTTAGCCTTGTTTATGCCCGTCTGCTGATCGCCTGACCTTTCGCCTGTTTTTGACCACGCTATTGTCTCACGTTTTGGATTTGCCTGCCTCTCCTCAATAAAGCTCTTATCTGCACTTGCATCCATCCTAAACCCTCATTACGTGACAGTTAGCAACCGCCTTTTTTAATACATGTAAAAGCTTTTTAAAAAATCATGAGTGGGGTTTTACTGGCGTATTTTATGTCGTAGATATAAATATTTTGAGCTTGTGTTCACCACACGCCTTATTTCGGGCTTTTAACCAAAATCCCATTAAAAAAAACCACTGACTTCATGACGATGGAACCTGAAGTACTAAAATGCGAACTCTTTTCCGGGTTTTGCCTTTACAACATGACGTCATCCCTGTGCCGCTCTATTTATGTGCATTAATACAGACTATGGAAAATAAGCGAGTAGTGACCTGCATGAGAATGGAAAAACTGATCGCCTGGAAGAGTAATCTGCTTGTACTGGGTGAGCAAACTGCCCACCCCTGAAATTAGTAAAAATTACAGATAAGAAATATCAAATATGAAAACCCTTTTTTCAAATAGCGCATTTAAGAAGTTCACCATACCAACATGACTATGTGTACAGCTCAAATACTGAAAGCTTTAGTTTAACCTCATGCTATTGACCAAGTGTATAAATGCACCTTCAGATTAGGAATGGTGGTAGCTTAACATCTAAAACGATAGAAAATCAAATTTGAGACACTTAAGGCCTAAAAAATGACCTTTTCAGGACAGAACAGAAGGGCACTGGTAGTAATATTTGTTTTGTAATGTTCCCAACACCAAATATTACATTTGTAAATAAACCTAAGCTGGCTATTTGTTTGACTTGTACATGAGTCAGGCCACTGTTGTGGCCTAAGTGCTAAACTAAAAGTGCTTCTTACCCTCCACATACTCCATGACCATGCAGAGGTGTCTGCGTGTTTCGAAGGAGCAGAAAAAGCTGACGACGAACGGGTTCTCTGCAAAGGTGAGGATGTCCCTCTCCACAAACGCCTGCTGGATCTGGTTCCTCAGAATCAAGTTCTGCTTGTTGATCTTTTTCATGGCGAAACGCTGACGTGTCTCCTTATGTCTCACCAAAAACACAGCCCTGGAATCGAATCCATATTATTAAGTAATTCGAGTCCTCGATGACATTTCGGACCGTTTACACGTGCGTTTATTTCGTACGATGTCTTACCCGTAAGCTCCGTTACTGATGAGTTTGATGGTTTCAAAGTCCTCTTCTCTTGGTGTTTTGGTCTTAGGCTGTGGCTGAGCTGGCTGTACAGTAGCACCTCGACTCTGAACAGAAACAAATCGCAGTCCACGTGAGTATCAGACCCATAAATCGATGCTCTTTAGTTCACGTCTGTCATTAAACTAGTGCTTGGCTTACCTCAGAGGAGTCGAGGCAGCATTCAGTCTCCGGTGTTTCTGAGTTTCCACTGTCGTAACTGGTCAGCTGGGCCATTTCTAAACAGAGGACAAGAAGCGATAGCTGAAACGACTTGTCATTCTGCTACTATATAGTTCAGAGCTAGCATTAAAGAAAAGCAGATGAGACTTTATCACAGTATAACACCGTAGGTCTCATAATATTCTAATACTGTCTTAGGCTGTATTCACACTATGTATTTTTGTACGCATGTAAATATTAGTCTTTTTCTCCTCAATATACATTCTGAGTATGCAAGCACTAGGCTGTGTGTTTATGTATATACACACATATACAAGACGCTGCTTTCTTTACTGACATACAAACATTTTTCTGTAACATTTCATTTTGTGCTGGAAAACTAATCTTTGGGAATCTAAAATGTTTTTATACTGACTCGCTAATGTAGAAGTCTTAAAAAAAAAAAAAAAATCTTTAACGACATTTGTACTTAAAAAAAAAAAAAAAAAAAAAAAAAAAGTGGGTGGGGAGGGGGTTTACTAAAACTTTTGCCAGTAATGCATGTCTAAAAGTTCGTCCATTTATTAACACTGCAAGGAAACTTGCTCGCTTCGCATAGCTATAAATATGCAACGGAGGCCGAGGTAAAAGTTACACCTAGTGTGATCGGGACCTTAGTGTTTTTCTTTGCTAGGATTCAGCTAGAGAATCCTATTAACACCTCTGTTAATGAACGCAACAAATACTAAAGACATTAAAAGTACCAAAATCAGCGTGCTAAAACAATACAGGGACGTGTTTTCAAAACAGGAAATCGGCTCTACCCTCCAAGGGGTCTCTAGTAAGGCCCAGCTGACTGATGATGTAACGAGGGATGTCTGTTTTGATTCCCTGGCCTTCTTTTGCATGGCCTTCTGCAGCTTCCAGCAGGTGATAGAACTCCTCAGGATCAAACTCCTACAACACAGGAAAGAGAGACAGAAATCAAGTGAGAACATTTCTAACAAAGAGTGAAGCACTTTCAGAACATAGTGGCATTCGTTGCAGGAGGAAATTTCTCTCCACATAAAGACACACAGTAGAGAGCTCTAACGTCATTTTTTCTATCTATTCCACCAGAGTAATAAATCAATAATAAGTAGTGATCCTTTTAAATTGTTCCACTCGCATCTGCCTTTTTTGTAAGATTAACTTACAGAAAAGTCTCCCACCATCATTATCCATGGCTGCAGAAGGCTACATGAGGAACACGGCTAGAACAGTCAGCGTGTTAAAACTGTCAGCAGTCACAAAAGCAACGGTCGTACCTCTAGTAAGACATTACATTGCTTCATTATACCATGCAGCTGCACTATTCCCACCTATTATCAGAGACACAGAGATGTTTACGACACACAGACCATCTTTTTTTTTTTTTTTTAACCATCAGAACAACATTATGTTTGGTTTGTCCATTTGGAACTTTCTGGAAATCTTTAATAGTGTGTGTTTTCCAAAATGACACATTTAATTACTTATGTCCAAATCAGTAAGCACGCTCTATTTCAGTAAGCATGTAATCAATCAAAACCTTTCCTCACGATATCAACGACAGGCGACGAAGAGAAAAATCTCTGCTCGTTTTAATGTTCGCCTTGGTCTCAGGATTAAATCATGAACAGCTGCATAAAGAAAAAGTCATTTTAAATACGCTGTCACACTCGGTACTACGTCTGATCTGTCTTGCGAGCACGACCATGGAGCCTACAGCATGTGTGTGTTTATCATACTAGTATTATTGTACAGTCGTGTATGAGTGATGTGTAACGACGAAGCAATGCAAACACATGGGCATGATCAGAAATAAGCTTTTTTATAAATGATCAGCGAGTGTCTGTACACTCGATCATTCCAGACCCACAGGGAGAGAACATTCTGGCAAATAGCTAATGCCTAAGGAGGAGTCTTTTAGGATTGATAGGCTCACAGTGGTTTAGTCAGGCTGCAGCTGATTCTTCTGCTTCGTTAACTGCTGAAAACAGCACGAAGAATAACAGTAAGGTTAATAAAGCATCAGGAAGACCGAACATAGCTTTTTACCAGACACTCCAGCAGCCGGGCGGGCCGAGCGATGACGATCATCAGCCTCTTAATGAGCTGGGTGACGAAGGTCACCTCCACACTCTCCGAACGCTCATGAGCCTAAGAACGATAAAAAAATTTTTTTTTTTTAAATTTAAAAAGTGAACAGAAAAAATCACTTCATAAGCTCCTTTTACTTCCATTGAGGAGACTGGAATTAATGAACACGTTTGGAAAAATGTACACATATCTCACAAGACATGACGATACAACATTTCTGGATTCAATCAATTCTTTAGAAATGACTGGAAAAGTGCTTTTGTAATAACCACAAAAAGGTACGATGTGTGTGAATTCCGAGAAATAAATTAAATAAAATGAAATGAGTGAGTGAGGAGTGATGGAAAAGGGAATAGTGAGTTGATGAAATGGCACAGAGGGATGTGTAATAGAGTCTGGCTGGTTAATAAACACTGGCTGGACTCAGGCTAATAGAGCTGTCTACAGCGGACAACACTCTTCCCTCCGGGGGATTTCTAATCATCCCCTGAATAATTTATACAGGTAATGAAACCTGCATCGAAACGCACACACACACACACACACACACACACACACACACACACACACACACACACAGAACGGTTTAACCAATAGATATTCTAGACAGAGTTCACCACAGGACACAGGGAAGGAGAGAAAGAGATTTGAAAGACTGGAAATCTGCCCTAGGGTGTATGAGGTCAGGAGCACATTCTCTGGATTCATCAGAGGCCAGGCATCACGGAGACAGGTCAGTGGAACGACTAGATTGGTTCCTGTGGTTTCTAATGATGACGCTGTTGGAAACTGAACTATAGCAATCGGTAGCGATTGGTCATTTAGAAAGAGATAGCTGTCTTGGGTCACCCTGACTACGACCTTTACTACCTCCTGAACGAAAGACAAGACAATGGAAAAATAAAAAGCCTGGACATCAATTCAGTCAGACCGACACTTCTGTTAAAAAAAAAAAAAAAAAAAAAAAAAAAAGAAAAAAAAAAAAAAAAGAAAAAGAAAGAAAGAAGTTAAGTGAAATATTCCAACCAAACGATACTCTAGTATGCAAAAACCAAACCCAAAACAAACCACGTCAAGTCAATCCTCAGAAACGAACCACCCAGACAACCCGACCCTCCAGATTCCAGCAGACGCCATGCATCCATTCCACAAATCCACTCAGAGAGAACATCAGCACCGGACTCAACTGTAAGCTCCTTGCTGTACTGACGTATTCTCCATACCCTTCGCTCCAAAACGCGCTGAAGGAGCTCTTCTTCCTCGAGTCTCCTCTGCCACGAAACGCGTGCCATCCTCACACTGAGAAGGAGCTCGAGTGCACGTTCCTGTGCACACCTGCTCGAGAAACGATTCACACCGCAGCCTACCCCACCTGTCACTCTGGTTCACCCCAACCTAAACACGCCAATTAGCCTGAGCTAGGTGATGTCATCCTCGCTCGCCTTCACCCCACAACAGAGCGCCTAGGGGGGTGTGCGTGTGTGTGTTAGCATTCCGCTGCTTTGAGATCAGCGCAACACAGCCACCACTGATACGTTGGTCAGAAATGACCAACCAAAAGAGCAGATAGTCTGACCAGATCTCTCCTACTCCTCCTCCTCCTCCTCTCAGCCTCTCTCTCTTTCTCCATCACTGTACCCCGCCTTTCAGTTGTTTAGGAGAGTCATCCGTCACCAGCGGTGGTTACTGAAGTGTGAAATTAAAATCAGGGAGGTGCTTCCCCCATTCCTAACCATACGCACAACACATATATACATACAGTGACACACAATTACACACACACACACACAATGTGGATCTGAATAGGACCATTGGGAGCGATAAAGCTAGTTAAAGCCTCCATGATTCCATCACTGAGATAATCAAGACATCAGCAGTGTGTCACATGATGAACGCATGACAGGTGACCACCTGTGCTGGCAGTACTGCATGTCCGTGACGCTTTCTGTGGTAAAGCCCGACAGAAATGTCGTACTTACGATAATTAAACCTGGCCACACATCGTACCCATCGATACTCACATCCTGCAGCAGTTTCTCCAGGTTCTCCTGCAGCTCATAGAAGTAGCGGGAGGTGATTAAGCCCTCTCGTGATTTCTCCAGGCAGTCTCGGGACAGCTCGATCACCTGGTGGTGGATGAAGCTCAAGACACCGTCGGCCAGATGCATGACCTTCTCTGGCGCCGAGGAGGACAGGAACTCGGCCAGACGCTCCTCCATCTGAGCCGTGGCCTGTAGGAACGGGACACACACACGAGATTTGCACTTTAGTCAGTATGGTCCAGGTAGAGTTTGCTTTTTTTTGTTTTTTTAAATTAGGCACACACAAACAATGCGACCTATGCTGCGCATCATTTCTAACTTGACCACAGGAAACAAAAATGTAGAACTTGACTTTGAACACAGTGAGTGCACTGTTGTGTGCTACGTTAAAATTCCGTTTGTTTTAGATCAGTATATCCCGCCGGTAATTCTAGGGAGTTATCCATCAAGGTAGAGGGCGGCTGTATAAATAGGGCTGGGCGATATTATCAATATATCATCGATATCACGATAAATGATTACGCAATACACTTTTCTGAGATATCGTTGGTATGGTGATGTATTTTTAAAAGGTTTTAGTAATTACAAATGAATTGGTACTGAATGGACGCTGTTGATTTGGCTTAATCTTCTTCGTCATCATTAAAGACTCGTCAAACTCGGTTGAACAGATTCTTGTTTATTTTACTACTGTTTTACAGACAGTTTGTTAGATAAATTATATATCATGATCTTGTATCATGGTATGATATATATATATTTTGTCGTATTGCCCAGCCCTATGCATAACTGTCTAAACACGGCTTCGTAACCCCTAACGTCATAACTTTATAACAGATACCATGGCATTTATATCTCACAATGATTCGGTTTAGACAATGCAGCAAAAATCGCGCTCAATCCGATACAACTACACACAGGTCTTCGACACTGTGTCAAATTCCAACAGCCACAGTGCAGTCGGTGGGATCACGGCCTCTAACCTGCGCACATTCCTCTCCGGTTTGAGCTACTTCATTCAAGGGCTCATTAGGGCTATAAACTTGCGATGAATTTACCGTAAATTATGCAAAACCCTCCTGTCATACCCCATTAATATTTATTAATCTCGGTTAGTACACAGATAATCTCAGCGATGACTGCTATAAAATCAATGTGATGGTAATCTGTTTTAATCCATAGAAATTTCAGAAACAAGGAGTTTACCCAATTCCTGCGCGTGTTGGAATGTGTGCGTTTCTTATTCCGATTAAATTAGGCTGCATTGACATTTGAATCGAGTTATTAGACTTTAATATTAAATCACTGTCATTCTCTAGATGTGGCTCACCTTTGGGAAACGCTCTTTGTAAACATGGTTCATCATGACAATCTCATGGTCGAAGGATATGGGAGAGCGCCCAGGGCTAAACGTTAGGGGGGGGGGGGGGGGGGGGGGGGACAAAAAACAACAACAACAACAACAACAACAAAAAAAGACAGATTAAAATCTGTTTATTCAAAACATGTGAACAAGAAATGACAGTAAATATGCAGTGCTATATATTGCTCCTAAAAAGGAAAACATTTCTACAAAGGCAGTTTGGAGGTTGGTAGTGTGGATGTGAATGGGTGTAGGTGTGTGTTTCTGTTTGCAGTGTGTGCTAATGGGGGCTGGGGTGGGGGGGCTCTGTATGAGTCACACTAGTGAGCGGAGAGAAATCGGTCATGTGACTGTGTGGATGAGGTCATGCTTTTAGTCATCCATCGACAGCTTGCCTAGACTATTAGAAAGCCTAATTGAATGAGAACACACTCAAACTGGCATATTAGGTCAACCTCAGGGGTGCAGTTTCTCACAGCGCCAGTGCAATAACCGTCAACAGGTGTGTCCTAACGTCAGGAATGTCTACATGAAAAATATCTCAATAAGAGAACTGCAATCAAACTGAGGCTGCAGTAAGGAAAGGTTAGCTCTGACAGAGTGATTGATAGCCCAAGGACGCTGCATTAACAATCATAGCGAGTGCATTTCAGCTCCTGACAGAGTGTGTGTGTTTGTGTGTGTGTGTGTGTGTGTGTGTGTGTGTGTGTGTGTGTGTGTCTAAAAGGCAAAATGAAAGCGTCAGAGTGATTTTTGCCTTTATTAAATAAAACCCAGAGTGGCAGATGGATCAATGTGCTGCTGCTGTGCTGGAAAAGCGTCCCGCGTTTAGACCGATAATAATGAGGTCGTGTAATGATTTCATTTATTTATTTTTCAATTCTAATCAAAGCCGAAAAAAACCTTGCTATTAGAAATTTCACTCTAACTTGAAAAGTTATAATTATAGGAAAAGTCTGTTTTTTGTCAATTAGATCGTGTGCCAATGAAAACAGGATCTTTGTTCTGCATTGTGTACGCTGTTTGAGTGAGAGAGAGAGAGAGAGAGAGAGAGAGAGAAAGAGAGAGAGAGAGAGAGAGAGACAGAGAGAGCGCGTGCGAGAGAGAGAGAAAAAGAGCGAAAGAGCAAGAGAAAGATCCAGTATATACTATGAGAAATACCTCTGTAGAGAGTCCAATTAAATGGAGCATGTGTATTGTTAGTTACCATGACAAACAGGTGGTTCTGAGAGCACAGAAACCAGTGTGTGTGTGTCATGGGTCTACTTTATATATACACACCCCACAAAGACACAGAGGTGCGCACACACACACACACACCTTCAGTTTAAAAAATGTTATCAAATGTATTTGGAAATATTTCCTTTTTCTGTTTTTAAAATCTTCTTTTTAAAAGTAAGTTTAACATACATTTAAAAAACAAAAACAACAAAACACATACACCCCCCTATACATGGACAAGGCAGGTCATAAAATAAGCCAGTAAAATAAGACCTAGCTGAATGCATTTGTCAGAATGAGACTGGGCCAAAACAACTGCGCACTTTTGAGGCTTCTCAAGTTACACTGTTTTGCTACAGACAGGTCAGATCTCATTTCTATGTCAGTGCTGTGATTAAAATTTTTGTTCTGTTTTCTAAAAATCCATGTGGCAGCCCTACAGACACGACACCCCCCCCCCCACAGGCACACACAGCTCAGGTGAGTAATAAGGGGTATAATGAAACGGAAAATTGACCACGAGCACCGTTTCAGCCGGCCGATTCAGATACAAATCTAAATGATGTGTCTGAGCTGATCATTGTTCAGTCGAATAAAACTGTTCGTCTCTACACCTTATTCCTCAAGTGTCAGGAAAAAACCTACCTTGTGCAGTATGAAAAATTCACGTCGCACATATTTTTGTTCCATCTGACTGGCTACTAATTCCCTGGGAAAGCTAGGTTAGGGAGGAAGTGGGAATGTGACGGCTATCTTTTCACCAATTCCGGAAACATCCAGGAAAACTACTCTAAAAAAAAAAACAGGTATGACGTATCCATGATGGATGATGGCATCAATGTTGAGCTCATTAATGTAAGTGAATGACTGCGCGCGTGTGTGTGTGTGTGTGTGTGTGAGAGAGAAAGTATCTCAGCTATAGGAGACATACAGCCTGAAGTGCTGAAAAACAGAAAAGAAGCACCACTGTACCAATTCACTCGACAGAGGAAGGTCATAAAATTAGCATATGATTGCCTCATTTCCCTGCCTCTAATTAAGCAGGAGAGATTTTACCGATGATGGAGAGTTCTGGAAAGACATAATGGGTAAAATGCGTTAATAGCTAGTCTAGTGCGCTCATTTGATATTTATGGATATAATAATCCTGATCTACAGAACCCCCACTGGGGGAGTCTCGCTAGAGCAGCGGGGACGGCCGCGGTTTTCCTGAATAAATCATTTTAACCAAAAAGAGGGAGTAGTGGGGTGGAGTGAGAGATGAGGGTTTAGAAAGAAAGAAGCCTTGAGTAATGATGGGAGAGAAAAGAAGAGAAGGAGAATGAAGAGTGAGATGTGTCGGTTTAGTGTTTTGGCCTTTAGGTGTGACTGAGAGCAGGGGGCAAAAAAAAAAGGTATTATGGAGATGTGCTTGAGTGGGTAAATGAGTGTGTGTGTGTGTGTGTGTGTGTGTACCTGAGGCTGCGGGAGCGCGGCCGCATGGCTGGCGATCTCCTGCCCTCTTCGTCAGTGATGCTCTCGGAGCTGAAGTGCTTGGTGAGAAAGTGCAGCTCGTCTGCGGTGGGCTGGAAGGGCAGCTGGTGCAGCTTCTCCTGGGATGAACATGATGACTATGAGAAGCAGAGAGGGAGGGATTACAAAGGCAGAAGGCACGGCACGGTCAAGCTGCGGCGACGGTCAAACGAGTGGCTGAGAAATTTGACCGTAGGCTTATATACCGCTTTTTTTTTTTTAATCTTAGCGGTTTTACAAAGCGCTTTACACTGTGTCTCATTCACCCATTCACACACACACACACACCCCAACGGTAGCAAAAATGCCACGCAAGGCACCAGTCTGCCATCGGGGGCAACGTGGGGTTCAGCGTCTTGCCCAAGGACACTTCGGAATGTGGAGTCACGTGGGCCGGGAATGGAACCGCCGACCCTACGATTAGTGCACGTTAACGTTCAACTTAACCCGGAAGCCGTAACTCTGGATTTCATGGACGCCTTTAGTTAAGAGCAAGCTAGCCAGATTATGTTCTGTTAGTCCATGACGTAATGACCTCCTCAAAACAGCTAATATAGTCAACGTTATAGATTTAACCAAATAACGTCTGTAAATAACACTATAATTCATGTATTCACTGCTGACAGTCATCCTGACAGTGTATATGCTGAGCTCAGGGCTGAGGACACCGTCACGACTTCCTGAACAGGAAGTCCAAATCGATGGGGGCGTTTCCTTTAGTTTTTCCGAGTCACAAGTCAGAAAATTGAGTTACAAGCCTTAGTTGATACGCAGAAAGCGCCTCTAGGCCACTCCGCACTACGAGAGATGCAGAATGAATTATTATTCTTTATTTTAATTTATTTTATCAGTGAGCTGGCTTTATCAGTTTGAACACGCCATGAATCTGCACAAGTATGACGATCTCTGGATGTATCGTAGAGATGTGAGTAAATATAAGTACCATAAGTAGTACAAGTACATATAAGTAGCCGTTCTGCATGTTTTCCATCAAACACTGTATATTCATGCTGTCCTTCTTTTTTTTTTTTTAAAACGGAAAACTACTTGAATTAATAAAATTGCAATCGCACAAAATTGTTTTGCACGGTCTTTATCAGTGATGTTTGTTGGTAAATGAGACCGTTTAGCTGTACTCGTGCTCGACGCACGTGAATCGAAGGGGGCTTTGGCTGAATGCGCGTCGTGATGACGTCACGTGACGCGTCTCGACCCGAATCTGCGGAAATCCGCCGGTAATTTTGAAAAATTGCGAGCTCGTCTGAACATAGCCGAGTTTGCGTTTATGTCTGTGAAATCCTGGCGGAACTGACAGACCTAAGCCAGAGTATTTTTAAAACGTGTTTATACACGTATACATCCGGTTTAAAGCTAGGCAGCCGGCACACGGAAGGAAAACGATGGGATTTCCCATCATATGTCCAGGCAATCTAGATGGCAAAACCATACGGCAGATTGAGATTTTTTATTTTTTAAACCTCACCTATGAGCTAGTTCTCCCCCATTGCACAACATCCATCAAATCTGAGAGAGTAAGGACTGACATGCAATTCCTCCAAGATAAGAAGTGCCACTGGTTCTTTTTGAACTGTTGCTCATGATGTGACACAGGTCAGCTTAGTGCACCTGACAGAAAGCACTAACAACCCCGTTTTATACACAAGTGGCCGAGTGCGAATGACGGGGGAGAAAGGAACGGCACGCGGTCCATCCAAAACCATTAAACTCATCATCTGTCAACGACAGGGTGAATGATTTAACCCAGATGGAGAAATTCCATCTAATAGACTCGTGCGTGAGATATTTTAATTGGTTTTAGTTTGTACATGTGAAATATTTAGACGTCATGTGTTTAAATGGTGGGCTATTCTCCGGTAAAGCTCGGGTAGGGGGGTGGGGGCTAGGGGAGTTCAAGGATAGATAGACGGCTGAGCGGGACTGATGTGGTTTGAGAATTGAGCAGTCTAGCAATCAGAGCTCCTTTGAAGAAGATTCATCGATACAAGCCAGCGCTGCTTCATCAGGCTAAAGAAAGCTGTTTCAAAGCAGCAGGTTATCACACCGCAATCAATGAAATACACCTTGAGGTAAAGGACTGCAAATCAAATGCAACACTGATGCTTTTGACTAAGGGCTATTTACAGGCATGCGGCACACAAACTTTCTCTCACACACACACACGCACACACACGAGCTGTACTTACCGAGACCGTTGAGCTGGGAGTGTTGGTCCCGTACCCCGAAGAGGGCAGTGAGGCAAGAGACCAGCGCCGGCCATCCGTCCTACGTTAACACAATCAAACGGCGATGATAAACTGACCGTGATATAAATAACTATATACGCTTATTTTAATCCTTGAGAACTGAACGACAATCAGTCAGCTGACTAGACACCAGACATCAGAAATCTGAAGCAGACTTCAGTTAAAGCAAAACCAAACAAACAGGCTAGGTTTTATGGTTCCATTATTTTAGTGCAAGCAAGGCAAAAGCATTTTATTTAAAAAATATATATATATACACATATATATATATATATATATATATATATATATATATATATATATATATATATATATATATATATATATATATATATATATAATTTTTTTTTTTAAAGAACGTGTGCTGCAAACAGGATACACGTGACAGAGTGATGGAAACATTAACATGGAACACAATGAAGCACAAACACACACATACGCAATGACAGTTATGCAGATAGTCAGACAGCTGACGATGACCTAACGTCCTCAGTAAGCAGACAAGCTGTTGAAAAGCAGGAGAATGGATGGACGGGGCTTGATTCGTAATGAAAAGAATACTCAGACAATGCATTTCAGTCATTTTGATACAAAATCAGAGACACATTTAGGCCAAAATTCTACTTTAATCCTAAATGCAATGGGAAGCAGTGGGTTTCCGTTCCCACAGGAGAGTCGGACTTGTCTTTTTTTTATTTTTAGGTATTTGACACGGATGGAATAAAGTATCGGTGTACTTTACTCAAATTACCAAGACATGTCAGTATAGTAGTAAGTACTACGGCCAAAATTTACGTAATGATCATCACAGTATAATGTGATCTTCAATTCCGCAAGGGCCATATTTACTGACTGGTATGTTTGGTATTACTGGTCCCCTAATGCACAAAAATAAACTGAAACTCACATTTATGTTAATCTTTAAATCCAAATTTTGTTAAATATGCAAAATACAAAACAAACCCCCCACTATAACAATGAATGAAATCTGCTTTATTCATATTTTAATTATTTAAAAAAAAAAAAAAAATAGCTTGTTGTGATTTACAAACTACAATTTGTCCAAACTTGTTCTGTTTAAAAAAAAACCATGTTATCTGTTTCTTAAGTCTTTCGCTCTAAAAGGGGAATAAAAACCATATAAGAGCAGTGATGATGGACTGGACCAGCAGTGTACCAGTTGATTTGCAGTAGGAATATGGTGCATGGAAGTGTGATCAAACTAGTGAGCTAATATATTAACATAAAGCTTGTATTTCCTCATTTCTACTAAATGTAAATGTAAAGCCAATGAATCCTGACAGCGATTCACACTGGAATTATTATTACTACTACTACTACATTTGGGCAGCCAATCACAGATTTGATCAATAGTTATAGTGTGTCCCGAAGTAAAAACAATGCAGCTCGATCAGGAGTGCAATTCAGATGGTCTGACTTCCTGGCTTAATGAAATGAAGTGCAATGGCATGTTGAGCGCTGACGGTGATGATGGAAACAGACACACAGAGTGATAGGAAACAGTACCTGTCAGCCCTGTGCCCGTGACTGTGTGGGAAAGAGGACAGGATTAACACGAGTGTGTGCTTGTGTGAGCACATATAAAAGTAATGCTTTATAATTTTTTACACAACAACACACGCGCACACCAATTATTCCACATTGAAACTCATTTCAACTTCCAGGTCAGTACCACCACTATCCATTAGATGGCACTGTTGATCTACTGCCTTGCTGCAGAACGCGGTTTTGCATTTTAACTGTCGCCGTTTTTAAACGATTCCTTTTCCTCTCCATGAGATCACCCTTTCCGTCTTGCCCTCTTTCCAAGTGTTAATTCGTTATCATCTCGTCTGCAGCTTAGAACAGATTCACTCATTAACTCGCGCCTCGTCATTCTTCAAAGCTACACAGACAGATGAGAAATATTACTAAATAATTACAAGAGGCTGATTAACGAGCGGCAGACGAGACACAAAGACCGCCGGTTAACGTCGAACGGCACGAGGTGAAGGAGTGTCATTTCTCTGCAAGGTGATGGTGTGAAGGTGTGCAGAGATATCGTGAGCCGAGTGTGGCACTCACCTGCGGGCGGGCACGAAGGAGAAGTGGGCTGCAGTGTTGGGGGAGAAATTGCGTGGGCTGTCCAATGGGCTGCTCCCTACAAACGACAGACAGAAACAATGACTATTTCAAAGAACTACCTTCAACGAACGTGAAGCACTTTCATTCAATCAGGTTCACAAAATCGATTCAAAAAGTTTCTCCTCCTACTTCACAGTAGGCCTGATCCCTTTATTATATTCACCTCCTTTCTTACTTTGCTCATTTACCAGATGTACAACCTCTCCATCACTCTACATGTTTACCAAGTTTACCTTTTAAAACTACAAAGTTTTTGAGCCATCATTTTTTGTGCATGTGTGTGTTTTTAGTTCCTGACTGAACATCCATTTAAAAATAAATTACAAGGTAAAGTGGAAGGGACAACTAATCCCTCTATTGATGAAGGCCTCACATGGGGAGAGAGAGAGAGAGAAAAAAAATGAAGCTTTTTTTCATCATTTGTAGAAGAAAGCATCTCTTGCTATCGATTTGCTCTTCGCTCTCAGGCAAAAAAAGCTTTGGAGAACACTGTTCAAAGACGAACTATATTGGCTATAAATCTCCAGCCTTCTAAAACCCATGCCCGGTTTTTATCGTCGGATTCGTAAAAGAAAAACCCAAAGCCAGACTTCAGCCTGTGGAAAAGCCTTAATACTCGGGCATCATTAATCAACCCGGTCAATCCGGGCCGTGTGTGCTCCAATACCCGACACTGAGGTCACACCCCCCTGCATTAATTATGCATTTACCAACCGGCCAAGGCTGGAATCTTTAATATTAATGAGAGCGTATTTCTTTGTCGGGAACAGCTGGGCATGCACAGAGCGTGCATCCTTAAAAATGAACCGTTTCACACAGGGACTATTAGAAAAGGCAGGAGATAACTCGTGCTCCACGGCATGGGTATCAGAGCGGACTTATTTCCTCCCCAAAATGTAGAACAAACCGTAAGATCGGGAGACATAAGCGTACAAGCTGCTAGAAAGGAACCTGGATGATCAATCGTGTGCGACAGCAGATTTCTCAAGCATTAAATAAATAAATAAATAAATAAAATAAAAAAATGCACAGGCATCGGATTCCCGAGCTCAGCGCCGTTTCTTCTGCGGTCTTAGACTAAATGAACGTGTCCCACACCGGGTGATAATGGGACACCCTCGTTCTTCACTGCGCACGATATTTCTGTCTCTATTCAACATCAAGGTCAATGAAGATGAGTCCAGGATTAAGACTAACGTGTTTGGACGAGGATCGTTACTTTCATCATGAGCCACAGCACACTCCTGAATTATTGGCACCCTTAAATGACTGTATAAAATAGTCCTGATTTAGCGTTTCCCGCTGATACAGCTTCAGACCTACTCGCCTTTCTTCTTCAACTCATCATTCCTCCCAACGAAAGTACTGGCACCGCTAAACAATATCTAAAATGACCGGTCTCCAGAAACTCTACGTCATGTAAAATCCCTGTGACATCTATCGCAACTGGAAAACCCTTTCAATAAAATAACATTTACAATTAAAGCTCATGATAAATTGTTTTTTTTTTTTTTTGTTTTTTTTTTAAATTTGACCAAGTCCATGTCAACCTATTTGCATATTGAGCTTTTTACTACTACTACTACTTTACTTCTTACTAAGGTTTCTGAATTTCATTTGCTTTGTTTTTTTTCTAGAAGGCTCGAGTTGGAAGGAACTAAAATTCGTTAATAAAATAAATACTTCTAAAGTCGACTAAAACTTCGTCCCTGCTCACTCGAATTCTCAGCACGAGTTCTTTACCTGAGTGCGAGTTACACCTTTTAATGTCGAATGTTATGCACGGACATAAAGAATTGCCCTACCTCACTTTCTTTTTTTAAACTGTTAAAGGAATGAGAATGATCAACGTGCACAACGATTGAGATAAATCATAATCTACCCCATGTACTGTAAAAATGAAGGCAAGTTACATTTTTAGGAATTTAATTAACACATTTTTATAATACTTAAATTATAATGTAAAGCCAGTACAAGATTGTATTGGCTCTGTCAATCAATGTATGATCTGACATGCCCATACAGTTCTGATCAGGCGGGCAACAGGATATTTTTCGTTCAGCTGTTTGGATCTTTTATTATTAGAAGGATGTCAATAATTCTGGAGTTCACTGTTTACAAAAGCAAAAAAAAAAAAGGGGGGGGGGGGTTTATACAAATGCAGGGCTGTCGCGATGATGACACTATGGACGTATCTTACGATACATGGACATGACCTCCATCGTTTCCGCTGACCTCGAGATCGATATAGTGTTTACGTTTGTGTTTGTTTACATAAGAACGAATGACGCAAACATTTTAGCCGTTCTGCTTCTGTTGTCTCGTCTGCTCCAGTGCGGTCAAATTAACATTCCGACTTCGAATGTTCTGTCAATTTAAGATAAAATGCACACTGTGTGCATTCGAATTTAAGATTTGTACCAAGCACTAGCACCGATTTAATTTTTTTTTTTTAACGGCATGCAAGAGATTAACAACGCACTGTAGATGTAGATGCACTGTAAATGTAGAAAGGAAAGTTCTAGTGTTTTGAAATAATCCAGCCGTGGTCAGTAAAGTCGGGGATCGAGCCGCTTAAGCTGCGTGAGCCGAAGCTGAAGAGCGAACGGACGGCGGTAAACTGAAGCGCTTTACTAGCGGGTTAATTAACTCACCCGAACACTTCCTATACACGGATGAGATTAGTCAGACCTTTACACGCAACATAAACACAGTATCACAACTCGCTTCCGCACCACAGAATGATGCGAACACACAGGAGAACATGAAGTCAAGTAAGACGCTCGGTAGAACGGTAAGTCACGCTGCGAGTACGCTCGTCCTGTACAGCGTAGAAAATCCACTATATTGTATTACAGTCCATTTCATTAATTCTTTTGGCTGTGTGGTTTTATTGTATTGATTTAGGATATTAAATAAATAATTTTACAATGTCTTAATTAAATTCCAAATAATTAAAAGTTCATCGCTCTTTGAGAGAGTGTACTTATTTTTACTCATTGTTATGCTGTTATATCATCATTATATCAGAGGCATAAAAGTCTTAAACTGGCAATAATTTTGCGTAATCGTGATTATTTCTGGGACAATATATCGTCCAACTAAAGTAGTTACGGTGACGGGCTTACACACGTGTTGATCTGTAGTGCTCAGTAAGCTGTGCAGTTTTGTGATGAGGAACCTGTTGAGGAAACACGCCGAGGGACGAATCAGCCTGCTGCCTGCTCGTGACAGATTGGAGGCTACAGCACTCTACACTAACACATGGGTAGAACATGGAAGAGACTGTTTAAATTCTACCTCACGTCTACCAGTATAAATACCCATCCTCCGTGTGGTTTGCACACTCCCTGCAGAAACGCTGCCTGTTTTGACAACTACATAAGGACATGCTTCAGCTCTGTGCAGCCAAATTCGTTCGATTTGCTTCACGGCTGCACCTGTTTCCTGCTCCCTAATTAATACTTTCTCTCCCCATTTTAATTTACCGCTTTCCAACTCACGGTGTTCCTGTATTTCATAAGGTATCTCCATGAAGCTTATTTAACTAAAACAAAACGTGTCATCCTTCCTTTCTGGTTTTCTCTGCCGCTGTCTCTATACTCACCTTTCAGATTGTACTTCCTTGCCTGGCCTTTTCTCCTCTCACTGCTGTGTGTGTTAATTGGAACACAAAGGTGTTCGTGTGTGTGAGAGAGAGAGAGAGAGCAAGGGAGCGTGAGAGAGAGAGAGAGCGAGTGAGGGAGAGCGTGAGAGAGAAAGAGAGTGAGAGAGAGCGTACAAAACAGCGCTCTGGTCTAAGAACAGACCAACAATTAAGCGTTATAACCCGAATCCTCACCTTTTCACAGAGATCGTAAACGAAATACTTTTTTGTCACTACGGAGAAGAGACTGTACGCTTTCATGACACCATAATAAATTACACCTCAAGTTTTGGGCTGTTTAATTACAAGTGACTAAATTATGGCGGAGATAGCAACCTCACGTCAACAACTTTCTGCTGCCAGATTTATTATTTCTTTATTTAGTTATAATTTAGGGTAAACTCTCAAATAAAAAGGTTGGGGGGGACGGGGGGGGCTTGGAGGCAGAGGTGTTTTAAACAGCGGCTAGATTTCAAAGTGGATGAATAAGATAATAATAATAATAATAATAATATTGAGATCACAATTCTCACTGGTGATTGTTAAGGAACACAATGCACGTGTAGTAAATACACTGCACATTTGTACAGTAAAATCCTGCTTTTTATGCAGAATTGTGCTATTTAGTATAAAACTTTATTCACATTAGTTTTCTAAGAGTGCAGAATGTCCTTGTGAAGTTAAAAGGACAGCAGCGATGAATAATAAGTCGGTTTGGATAAATAATTAGTCACTGCGATGTTCTTCGGCTCATCTCATCATCAGCGGTGGGTGAAAACCTGTCTTTATAAACGGATAAGCGTGCAATGACGCACTGGTGAGTTTTGAGAGAGAGAGAGAGAGGGAGAGAGAGAGAGAGAGAGAGAGACTGCTCATTCAGTCATGACTGACTCATCTTCATTCATTTCACACATTTATTCAGTCTTCATTCGTTCATCAACTGGGGATTTTTAATATTCACTACACATTCGTTCTGTTTTAAAATTCACTCACGGCTTTGCAACATTGTTTCTCTGTTTTGGCTTCCACAGATTGGGTGAGTTGCTGTACTTCAGGTGTGTGTGTGTGTGTGTGTGTGTGTGTGTGTGTGTGTGTGTGTGTGTGTGTGTGTGTGGAAATGAAGTGCAGATCTATGGCCATTGATCAAAGTGAATAAAGATGAAAATATTGGCCCCGTTGTATTACTCGGTGATTACCTGAGACTCGATGCTGTTCTTGAATTGAACTGCACCGAGACACCAGGTCAGATCACGATTTTTATTTGAGTGCAGGACTAGACAGAACGTTAACTAACATGGAATTAACCGTCAGTTCGTAATCTCAGTGCTCCGGAGCGTGGGCCAAGTGACGTACGTTAACTAAGTCAACACTCGGTCGTCTTCTTTCTCGTAGAATCGTGAAGACGGCTCTCTGCGTGTTGGATCTTGGTTGTAACAACAGACAGGAGCCTTTTTATTTATTTTTTTTATTTCAATTGAACTTCCAGACAGCCTCAAGATTATCTCTCATGTGTTTGCAGAGGAACTCTGGCGAACTGTTTTGAACGACCATCAGAGGGACATTTTTGAAACATCACTAAAAGCAAGTGGTGTTTTCTCAACTGATGCTCTCAAAGAATCCCCACCCACACACCGTCCCACCCCTCACCCACCGTCTCATCATTCTGGTATTGGCCAATTCTTAATCTAATCTCCAGCTAGATCTGTCCGATCATACAGGGAGGGTGAAGATGCTGCTTCTGAGTCACGTGAAGCCAGCCAACCACGCCCCTCTGGAATTGCCGAGGAAAGCGCCGTCTGCCCTCTTCCTCATACCTGAGCTTACGGATGCCCACTATCAGCTAGTGTCGCTGTGATTGACAGATGAGAAAAAGCATGCCCCGCCCACACAGACAGCATGGCCAATTTTACTCTCTTGGACTCCTGGCCACTGACAGCTGTGACATCACCGGGATTCAAATATACGATCTTCCGGACAATACGGCGAACATCTTTATGTTCCTCCACAAACCAAGTTAACAAAAATGACAAAATGCTAAGTTTTCTACAAAAATCTAACTGCGTTTACTCAGAATGAAAAATGAAGGACTTTTTAAATTATTTATTTACAAGCAAGCGCGTTTCCATAGCAAAATGTTCAACCTAAAAACCAAGCACTCTCAAACGTCTGTACGAATCCGGTTATAATCTGTTAGTGCTCAGCCAGGAGGATGAATATGTACTCACCATGTGAACAGCGTGCATACACACACACACACACACACACACACCACAAAAATCAGCATTTGAAACATATGCACAGCCTCATCACTCTATTGTCCTGCAGCGTATTGAGCAGGCGTCACACAGTGACAGCAGATTCATCCGTCACTGCTGGAGTGGCTCGAGTGTTTCAGCTGTACCCAAGATGCATACATACACAATCATCACACACATGAGACGAACACTTCAAGCATGAGCACGTGTGTTTTGCGCGTGTACATATAAATACACTGTTGATTCACTCAGCATCGGGTCAGCTGAAGAGTCTTTGAACTGGTCTGTATGATTGTGCCGATTGTGTCTGTAATACTTCTTCCATTAAAGTAGAAACATTCAAACCGTTTCCCTAAATGCTTTGGACTCTGGCTGCAGGGAAAAGGCTCTGAATAAATGCGTCATTTTTTTTTACATTTACACTGACGGCATTTGGCAGACGCCCTTATCCAGACCTACAGAAGTGCTTTGAAGTCTCCATCAGTAAATACGTCCCGATACTGGTTCACAAGGTCACGGACTAAAAATACCCTCAGTCTAGAAATTCTGTTGAAAAAAGGGTCGTCGATGAACATTTTACATCATAGTTTAACTTCTGGGACATTCTGTATTTTAAGGCTAAAATTAAGGAACGATCCTGATTGACCCAGATGTGTATCAGAAACCGTTACGTAGCAAAAGCAGAGAAGCTCGGCTTAAAGATCGCCGGACGTACTGCGAGCGTGAATCACTATGTGCTTTTTAAAAAAAGAAGAGCAAGAGGGTGACGATATGGCAGGATTTTCCAGCCGCTAAAATCTAAGAATACTTTAATCTGACAAAATTGTTCCTTTTGTTGATCGTATTTCTGTTATACCTCTTATGAAAACACTGTAAAGTTCCAGAGTACACATCGTAGCGAGAACGGCCCGTAGAACATGTACGTGTACCGCGGTACCACATGCACGGTACTCTGACCGTGCTTAAGGTACTACTTTTATGGAATATAAAATGGACAGGTTATCTGAGGATTATTTCTTTACCGGGATGTCCGTGCAGTGGAGAGTGAGGTCTGGGCAGAGTGGGAGAGGTGCTGGAGGTCACGATCAGGCTCTTCCTGTTGCTCGTCCGACAACTGAATTTTAAAAAAGAAGAAGAAAAACACACGTTACGTGTCATTATACGCAAACACACACTGCATACACGTATCTAGGAAAGCCACACTGAACTGAGCTCACATAATACCAAATGAACTGAAGTGTGGGTTGAAGAAAGACAGACACATGCAACATCTGATCTAACAAGTGGCCGCTCCTAAAACCACAAGAAAGTTCCGATATTAGAGATGTCCATGCAGTTAGTCACTCTTAGGCCAGTTTTCCACTCGACTCGGTTCGCTTTACTTTTCCGAGCTTGCTTTTCCACTGCGGTTTCGTGCCGCCTCAGCACCTCATCTTCCACTCGCCTTCACACAGGAATAATGTTGTATTATCGAAGCCCTGTACAAATACACGGTCTGTAGGCTGTGTTCCAAACGCCTTTCGTAAAAATGTATGTAAAATAACGGCGCTCTAGAACCTACGCAGTGCTCGATATGACTAAGTTAGATTCAGTCGAGACGGGAGTGACTTCGATAAACACCTGTTTGGAAATCGGTAACAAGCGAGATGTAAAAACCTAAGACAGAAACCTTTGCTGTAATTGTTGTAATGTTATCTGTAATGAGAGAAATGATGCATCATTTTTAATTAATAGAATATTACCGTACACAAACTATGTATTAAATGACACATTTATTCGGGCACAATACAGAATTCCCTACTCCCTCAGCGCCTGGCTCACATTTAGTATCGGCTCAGCTCGCTCGGAGCCTCGACCGAGGTGGTACTAAAAAAAGTACCAGGTACTATCCACAGTGGAAAACCACCGAAAAGCAAGCAGAGTCGAGTCGTACAGTGAGTTGGAAAAGCGCCATTAAATCCCTGTGAGTGTCCCATTTTAGCAGGATGAAAAGCACCAATAGTCCGGTTTCTCTCTCTCTCTCTCTCTCTCTCTCCACTTTAAATGTTAAAAGTCTCATCAGAGCTGACAGATGAAAAAAAGCTTCACACCAGTTTCACTCGAGATCTGCCTCCAGCTGCTCTAACACCACCTCACACTCCACTGAGCACATGCTGGAGTCCTGACTGCACAACACTTTCTTAAAGAGGAGCAGGCAGAGCAGAACGGTGCAGGGTTAACAACAATGGCTTCTTTCCCGCCTCACACATGTGCACACACACACACACACACTCATTTTAAATAAATAAATAAATAAATAAATAAATAAATAAATAAATAAAAGCCTGACCAGTTCTGATGCAAGGTGAACTTGTACCAGAATGATGGGAAGAGAAGAATATGGAGAAGGAAAGGAAGCGGTCATGATCCAAAGCATACCACATCATCTGTCAAACATGTGGAGGAGGTGTTATGGCATGGGCATGTACGGCTAGGAGTGGAACTGGGTCACTGGAGATTATTGATATGACTGCTAAGAGAAGTAGCAGAATGAACTCTGAAGACTATAGAGCTATACTTTCTACTCCGATTCAGTCAAATGCTGCAAAACTGATAGGACAGTGCTTCACTGTACAGATGGATAATGACCCAAAACCATACCGCGAAAGCAACAAGAGAGCTTCTTAAGGTTAGTTCGCGTTCTCGCTGTGATCACGTCACCCTGTAAAGGACTTGTTTTCTTTAACCTGTGGTGTTTTATTCCTCACATAAGAACTACTTTATAACATAATTCCATTGCTCTAGGATCTAGGATACCCCTGGTAAAAAAAAAAAAATTAAATAAATAAATAAAATCAGGTGAACTGAATTTGATGGACTCTAGATAATTTTGTAAATAATATCTTCATTATTTTTATTTCCAGGCCATCTGATCCATTTTCGCAGGTGACCGTAAAAGACGAGTCAACCAACCTGTGTGTTTAAGGATGTGTAGGAACGCTGTTAGGATATTAGAGCTGTTACCTCCCGATCATTATTTAGGATTTAGGATTAACCCTCTCATTCAGGGTTCTACAGGGATTTCAAGTGAGATTAGTAAACAAGTTAAATGTGTATTTTACACACATGGCACAACTATGTTGGTGTATTCACACCCAGTGAGCACCTTTTTAACAAACACAGCAGGAGGGAGCACTGCCAGAGGCTTGTATTAACCGCTTCACAAAGCTAATGATATTCAAGACCAGTATGTGGAGTACAGACGGGGCTGATCCCACTGAAACGACACGGTGTCATCAAAATTAAAAGGAACAAAACTGGAGCAGAAAGCCCTGGTGCATTAGCATAGTAATAACGCATGCAGCTGTGGTGAGGTCATGGGTATAAAATGAAAGTTAGGGTTTAATTACAGTAATTCAGCACAGAAAACGTTTCCTAGCATCCAAATGCCAAGAAAGGCTGAATTAAGGCTGACTATTTCCGTATTCCCCCCCCCATCTTAATGGAGTTTCGGGTTCATTCTGATTGTTGTTTATTTAAACTGGTTATAATTAATGAACCAAAAGATACTTTTCCTTTTAAGATAACAGTTTATAACGGCTTGTGCTATCTTCTACAAGTATATAATTATGCATGTTTAAACTAATATATTTAAACATGCTAAGGCCAATTTCTCATTCGCAGCATTACAAAACCTTCAGAAATCTTCATTAAGCACTTTATTCTGATCAGAATCACTTAAACAGAACTTTTTCAACAGCATGAAGTCGGTTAAAAGGTCTTACCCAGTAACACGCTATGCAAAAGTTGAAAGAAATTCCAGAAATGATGAGGAAGAAGGGGATTGAAATACATCAGTCTGGGGAGGGTTACAAAGCTGTTTCAAAGGCTCTGGAACTCTAAAGAACTACAGTGAGAGCCGTTATCTCCAAATGGAAAAACTCAGCACAGTAGTGAACCTTCCCAGAAGAGGCCGACCTTCTAAAATTCCCCCAACAGCACAGCAACTACTCATCAAGGAAGTGACAAAAGAGCCAAGGACAACATCAAAGGACCTACAGGCCTCTCTTGCATCAATAAAGATCACTGTTCATGACTCCACTATCAGAAAGACACTGGGCAAAAATGGCTTCCATGGAAGAGTGGTGAGGTGAAAACCACTGCTAACCCAGAAGAACATTAAGGCTCGTCTGAATTTTGCCAAAACACACCTTGATGATCCTCAAATCTTTTGGGAGAATGTTCTGTGGATTGATGAGTAGAAAGTATAACTGTTTGGAAGACAGGAGTCCCGTTACATCTGGCGTAAACCAAACACAGAATTCCACAAAATGAACATCATACCCACACTCAAGCATGGTGGTGGAAATGTGATGTTGTGGGGATGCTTTGCTGCTTCAGGGTCTGGGAAACTTGCCATAATTGAGGGAAACATGAATTCTGCTCTCTACCCGAAAATCCTAAAGGAGAATGTCCGGTCTTCAGTCTGTAAGTTGAAACCAACCAACCAACCAACCAACCACCCACCCACCCACCCACCCACTCATCCACCTATCCATCTATCGGGGGCATAGCTGCTTTTCTCGGTCTTCTGAGAGCAGAATTCTGCCTGCACAATTGAACATGCTTAACGGTTCTTCATTCTGAGCTTCGGAAATACACTCAGCTGTCCAAAGCAAAGTGGAATTGAATATCCGAGCAGCTGTGTGTCTAGATATCCCAGGTCGAGACAACATGTACGAACTCAAAGATGTGAGATGCGAGCTCCCCGTTACACAACGAGGACATTTTAAAGCCATATGTTCACAGCTGTCATGTATAAGGAGAGGAAACCATTGACTCTGTATAAAGAATATAGTATTGCATACTAGCAGATGGTCAGACACAGAGCTGGACAGAGACACACACCCCCCCCTAAGTCCTGACAGTGTGTTCCAGCAGACTGGAAAAGTCACTTAATTGTCATTTATGTTTGTCATCAGATCCATGATTACACTCTTCATATTTTGAGCAAACAGAATAATGCGTGGCCTGAGGCCTATGCGCACCAAATGTCACAGAGCTGAACAGCATAATTGTGGCTAACAGATGAGACGGGCTCATTAACACCGAACACTGCAATTATGCAGAAACACCTGCTGGCTGGGCTTCTCGAGATTCTCTCGGCTGCTTTCTTCCTACTCCGTCTTCTGAACAAAACATGCCACGGTGTCTGGGACTTAAAGCGACAGCTGCAGATATTTCAAAAGTACAAGTCATAAAAGACGAGTGATGATAAGGCTGATTAAGGTTAGTATACAGCGTGTGCTGAAGCCGTTGTAGCTGTCGTGCCGTGAGAGTGAGCACACTATATCTCTGTGTGCCATTTTACCAACACCAGGCACCACAAAGCATCTTTGTTCAGCCGAGTTTTCCACTCGAAACGCCAGCAATTTCCTTTTGGACGGACGGCGGGAGGACAGAAGGGTAATCAGATGATCAGAAACACACCTCACAGCAGGACAATTCATGTGCAGGCAAAGATCGACTGAGGCTGTAAGCTACACATAAAGCTTCCCACAGGATAAGTGGCTGTGGTCAATGAGGGAAGACTGCACGCTGAAAAAGAGAGAGAAGGAGGAGGAGTATATCAGAAGCACATCCCGAGTGATTCTGGAAATCTTTCACTGATAAACACGTATCATTCCCTTCAGTAATGAAAAGAAAAGAAAAGAAGCAAGCCACCAGATACAGGGCATTATTAGTGGAAGACAGGAGCTAAAGTGCTGCATCAAAACATCAAGACTATAGGAAGGGAAGGAGGGAGGGAGGAACGAAAGAAAGAATGGATGGATAAAAGAAAGAAAGGAAGAAAGAAAGGAGGAAGGAAAGAAGGAAAGAAAGGACAGATGAAAGAAAGAAAGAAAGATTGAAAGAAAGAAGGAAAAAGAATGGATGGGGAAAGAGAAAGAAATGATGGAGGAAAGAAAGAAGGAAAGAAAGAAAGAAAGAAAGAAGGAAAGAAAGATTGAAAGAAAGAAGGAAAAAGAATGGATGGATGAAAGAAAGAAATGATGGAGGAAAGAAAGAAAAAGAAAGAAAGAAAGAAAGAAAGAAAGATTGAAAGAAAGAAAGAAAAAGAATGGATGGATGAAAGAAAGAAATGATGGAGGAAAGAAAGAAAGAAAGAAAGAAAGAAAGAAAGAAAGAAAGAAAGGATGGGGAAAGAAAAAGAATGGATGGATGAAAGAAAGAAATGATGGAGGAAAGAAAGAAAGAAAGAAAGGATGGGGAAAGAAAAAGAATGGATAGATGAAAGAAAGAAATGATGGAGAAAAGAAAGAAAGAAAGAAAGAAAGAAAGGATGGGGAAAGAAAGAAAAAGAAAGGATGAGGAAAGAAAAAGGTTGGAGGAAGGAAAGAAAGAAAGAAAGAAAGGATGGGGAAAGAAAGAAAGGTTGGAAGGAAGAAAGAAAAAGGAAGGATGAGGAAAGAAAGAAAGGTTGGAGGAAAGAAAGAAAGAGAAAGGATGGAAGAAAGAAAGAAAGAAAGAATGGTGAACAAAGGAAGAAATGATCATGAAAAGGAAGAAAGAATGGACAGAAGAAAGGAAGGGAGAAAGAAATGATGAAGGGAAAAAGAACTGATTAAAGAAATGAAAGCATGGACAGAAGAAAGGAAGGAAGAAAAGATGGGGGGAAAGAGGAAGACAAAGAAAGATAGAAAGGATGGAAGAAATGACAGGAAGTAAGAAGGAAGGAAAGGAGAAAGATGGAAGAAAGAAGAATCCCGAGTGTGACTCGTCCTGCAGCAGTCTGTGGCATGTGAAGGTAACGACTCTGGAAATCTCGCTCCATCAAAGTTCTTCTTTACTGCAGAACCTTTAAATGTCTCATGTACAACACCACACCTGATACTGACTCTGTTCTCTAACTACAGCCTCTTCAGAACGCTAGACCTGTTACACGCCTCTTACACACTGAACCCTGTGAGTGTGTAAAAGGTTAAACACTCCAACACAGTAACTGACCATAAACATCACTGAATATTTCACTTCAGTGTTTCAGCCCACAGGAGCGACACATCCGGGTCTCCAATACACCACAAAATGGTGTCGTCAGGCAAAAAAAACCTGGAGTGTGTATACGGTCAAGGCTCACTGATCATACCGAGTGTGTGAGACAGGTGCTCTGTTCACAACACACACACACACACACCCCACAAAGCTCATTAATAATGCAGAGACCTGCATGTGCTTAGAGGATCAGAGAGATTAGTGGGTGAAACGGGAAAACAGTCAAACAGAAACAAAAGGAGAACCATTTCCCTTTTCTCACAGAATATGATTTGTGTAAACATTCTCGTCTGTTTAACCCGCGTCACAATCCACATGTTGGCCTAAAACATGAGTTCCCTAACTAGGGGTCACTTGATTTACAAACGGGGTCATGAAAGAACCCCCCCCCCCCCCCCCCCCCCCATTTATTTATTTATTTATTTATTTGACAGATATCACTAACTATGAAGGCTGCCGTTGTGTGTTTCTACTCTGAAATGTCACTGGGAGTCAAACAAGCCACATGTAAATAAAGAGCGCGTGTGCTGTTACAGTGTTTTTCACTGTCCTGACACACCGCGCATGAGTTCAGCAATAGACACCGCCACGTTTCTCACAGACTCGGACACAGTGCAACGATTAAATTCATGAAAACGCATCAAAACCGTTACTGGACATGGATTTCCAAGCGTGACTGTAAATAATGAGGCGTGGGGCAGGGAGTTTTGGTACACTGCAAAAAAAACAAAAAAAACAACAAAAAAAACAACAACAACAACAACAAAAAGGAGCACACTGATATTTCTTTGCGTGAGCTGAAAATGACGGATCTCTTTGCAGCCTCCGATCACCGTGAAGCTGGGCGTGATTAGGAAACCAGACACGCCCTATCAAACACACCTTCAAACATCTGTCAATAATTACAAGCTCAAATTTCCCGCTTTATAGCCGGTTTATAGTTGTCACTTATGATACCGTTACAATCGTCTGGAATAAACGCTGTAGGCTTGGAGTCACAGAAAACAGTGTCCATTTTGGGTTATTTGCCCAAAAAGTGGGAATCCTTGTCTTAAAATAAATACAATCTCTACAAACACACAAGTGAAAGCCATGAGCCCTGGTCAGGTAGCAGAAGAACAAAAGAACAGATCATGAACGAATGGGTGGGTGAATGAATGTAGAGTTTTCCCACTAAACATACTTTTTTCCAAATTACAGCATGAATGGGGAGGAGTCATATCCCGCCCGGCTCCTCCTACCTGTTGCGCAGAGTCGAGATAACTGCCATGGGGCGGAGTGTGTTTCAGGCTGGGTAAGAGTCTTGGTTAAATGTGTTGGTTTGCGTCGTGTTGTTTATAAGAGGCTTACAGGAGGAGCTGGATCAGATCTAGCGCCACCCCTTTTTTTCGACTCTGCAGCAAGGACTATTTCAATGATAGTAGGGCCCTCCCTTGTTCACAGAGATCCTGAATGACGTGCGCTGCTTTGCATGCACAGTGGGATAAACTGCATGCGGAAAAAAAAATAAAATAAAATGCTGCGTTGCTGGCCGTTTAAAAACAATAATTGCGTACATTACGTCACATGCAAAGTAGATTATGTAAATCAGGCTTCGGCATGTGCTGTTCGTTCTTGATCGTCACAGTGAGTTCAGATGTCTGAATGATTCAGAGAAAAGTCAAACTGAACCCAATGAATGGCGAGTAAACGGCAGTGGAGGTGCGAATGTGCGGTGGATATCTAATAGGAAACTGTGTAAGGGATATAAACCTGGAAAAAGTCCAGGTGATATTTTTTCTAGTCTTCAACAGTCCAGTTTGGGTGAGTGTGTGCCCATGATGGCCTCAGATTCCTGCTTTGGGCTGACAGGAGAGGAACCCAGTGAGGTCTTCTGCTGTTGTAGCTCGTTCACCTCAAGGATTGATGTTTTGAGCATGCTGAGACGCTTTTCTGCTCGGCACGCTTGTAAAAAGTGATTATATGAGTTACTATATCCTTCCTGGTAACTCAAACCAATCGGACCTTTTTTCGTATTTCACACCATGATTCTGTGTGTGTGTGTGTGTGTGTGAGAAATTCCCAGAAGATCAGCAGTTTCTGATGTACTCAAACCAGTCCTTCTGGTAGTGACAACTATACCATGGTTAAAGTCACAGAGATCACACTTGCTCCTCTTTTTGATGTGAAAATGAACTGAAGCTCTTGACTTGTATTTGCAGGATTTTAAGCATTGCACTGCTGCCACGTGATTGGCTGATTAGATTGGCTGATGAGATAAGTGCATGAACGTGCGCTTGCACATGTGCTCCTAATGAAGCTATTAAAACATGGTGAATGTGAAATAATTCTGTCTTCCTCTTGTGGAAACATACTTCCCGCCTTTATTTCCAGGTTTAGTAAACAGCACTAAATCTACTTGCATTGACTCCGCCCTGGATTTTTACATTCTTAAGTAGAACCACCATAAAATGGCACGTTCATTATCAACATGCTCTTATTGGCATTTGAAATACGCAGTCCTCTGTATAACCGGGTTTGTGTGGGTGTTAGTGAGACTGCGTGTCCTAGATGTTCGAAAACATGCACGCGCATCTAGACTTCGTTTGATTTTCCCCCAATCCGAGCTTTACACCAAAAGTGATCAACATTAGTGTAAAAACCTGTCTAGGCACTCGGCTTATCACGTAAGTCTTAAGTAGATAAAAAGAAGAGATATTTAAGAGTCAAGGCCCAGCTTGTCAGAGATGAGTAGATGAGTATTACAGTAAGGGGATAGAAAGAGAGAGAGAGAGAGAGAGAGAGAGAGAGAGAGAGAGAGAGAGAGCGCTTCAGGTGGCTTTTAATCTGGCTATTAAAGGGAAATGTACCAAGTCGACATCCCTGTCACAGTTTGATGCAAAAGTTTTGACTATTATTAAGCCTAAGCTCTGTGAGGACGATGAGTCCAGACAGGAGGAACACCCCGCAGAGTCCCTGCACACAGAATTCAGCCGAAACGTTCTGAGAGCGCAAGGAAGAACCCCAACTAACCCATGCAGAGATGAATTGGGCAGATATCAGTAATTTCTAAATATTCAAAAACGATCTCTTAAATTCTGGACTCATCTTAAATCAAGCTCTCCTAAATACACTTCAAAACAAAGCCCTTAAAACCCAAGAGTTAAGCCCTAAAGCCAGTCCCTCCGTCAGCTGGCTCTGAAACTCACAAACCCGCCAACATCTAACAATCAATCTCACACCAGCTCAACTGCACTAAACCCAATCAGAATAAACCCAATCAGAAAAACCTGTAAAAATGGAAAAAAAAAAGAGAAAGAAAATATGGAGGAAAGAAAGAAAGGATGGAAGAAAGAAAGAAAGGATGGAAGAAAGAAAGAAAGGATGGAAGAAAGAAAGAAAGGATGGAGGAAAGAAAGAAAGAAAGGATGGATGGAAGAAAGAAAAAGGAAAGAAAGAGAGAAAGGGTGGAGGAAAGAAAGAAAGAAAGGATGGATGGAAGAAAGAAAAAGGAAAGAAAGAAAGAGAGAAAGGGTGGAGGAAAGAAACGATGGAGGAAAGAAAGGATGGAAGAAAGAAAAAAGAAAGGATGGAAGGAAGAAAGGATGTAGGATGGAAAGAAAGAAAGGATGGAAGAAAGAAGAAAGAAAAGAAAAAGGATGGAGATAAAGGATGGAAGAAAGAAAAAGAAAGGAAGGATGGAGGAAATAAAGAAAGGAAGAATGAAAGAAAGAAAGAAAGAAAGAAAGAAAGGATGGGGAACTCAGCTCAACTAAACTAAACCAGATTGGAATAAACCCGATCATAAAGGTAGTAAAAATGCACATCTGCAGCTCTGGGAAAGCGAAAGTAAAAACCAAAGTAAACTAGAAGGTTCTCCTAAACAGAAAATCCGAGCTGGCAGAAAACCTCTTCAGCGTCAGAGTCAGATCCTTACAGAATCCAGGCTCAGTGATCACGGAGAACGGCAGACGCAAACAAACATGGCCTCGGAAGGAAGGAAGGGTGTGGCGAGGGACTGGCGAGGATGAGACAGAGGCACACCTTCTCCTTCACTGTGAAGCCTTTCAGAACATAAGAAAAATACAGTGAACAATTCTCTAAGGTCTGACCACAGCATTCCCACCCATCAGAAACAAACCAAACGCAGGTGCTACCGGGGGCGGAGTCACGTGCCTGCGGCAGTTCTACAAAGTGCTTTACACTGTTTCTCATCCTCACACACACACCAATGGCAGCAGAGCTGCCATGCAAGGCGCTAGCATGCCATCGGGAGCAACTTGGGGTTCAGGGTCTTGCCCAAGGACCAGAGTTGGGTATAACGCGTTACTGTAATCGAATGACTTTTCCTGATAACACAGTAATGTAACATTATATTTCAGATTGATGCAGTTCAATTACAGTTAAATTTATTGTTAAGAAAACAATATTAAATAAAATGCTTATTTTTTAAAATAAATAAATAAAATCAGGTTTTGCCCCGAAGTTTTTTTTTTTCCTTTAGCCCTGAATAATTCTCCACTAGGAGCGGTTTGTCACTACGTAACTGAACGTCAGTAAAAGAAGACGGCAGTGTTGTAATTTAATATCTTCAGTGAACATCTGCCAAACGCTAGCTCACAGTCAGTGTGAGGATAAATATATGTACGCTGATTTTTTTAAACCAGTAAAGGGGTTGAAACTGAAACAGTGACATCCTCTGATGCTGAGCAGGAAAACAAGGTGTGTAAATGTCTATATGAGTTCCAGTTTACGTGAACATGATATGAGCAGAGAGGAAGGAAAGAGAATGTACTCTGCATGGCTCTGTAGCAGCTGAACCCATACAGTGATAGCTTAGCTCTGCCTCCCCTTGGCTAGTGACACCAAATGAGCCTTGTTATAAAAGTTTTATATTTTATCCGTCTGGTAGTTCTACAAACAGTGACAACACCCGAGGCAAGGTTTATGATAAATCCGACTTTTTCTGCTGTCATACACTGACGCGCTAAAATTACTGAAAGAACCATGAGTTTCACTGCGCAGTGTATTTTTGTAGGTTTGACAGGTTTTGAAAGTAACGTTATTTTGAGAAACTTACCCTTGTAGAAGACTACAATCAGTGGACAACCCGCTCTACCACCTGAGACACCTTGTATTTTGTCACTTCATTTATTTATTTTTTATTTATTATTATTTTTTGGTAATAATTACTACTATTTTTTATTCTATTTGTATTATTTTTATTCTCCTTACTTATCTACAGTGATGCTTTAGCGATATTGTATGTAAACAATCATGCCAACAAAGTTACTTGAAATTGAAACAGAGAGGGAGGGGGAGAGAGAGAGTGAGTGAGAGATTTTGAGTGAGAGAGAGTGTGAGTGAGAGCGAGAGTGAGAGTGAGTGAGAGATTTTGAGTGAGAGTGTGAGTGAGAGAGAGAGAGTGAGTAAGACAGTGCGAGTGAGAGACAGTATGAGTAAGAGAGAGTGTGAGTGAGAGAGAGTGTGAGTAAGAGAGAGTGTGAGTAAGAGTGTGAGAGAGAGTGTGAGTGAGAGAGAGTGTGAGTGAGAGAGTGTGAGTAAGAGAGAGTGAGAGAGAGTGAGTGAGAGATTTTGAGTGAGAGAGTGTGAGTGAGAGAGTGAGAGTGAGAGAGATTTGGAGTGAGAGAGAGTGTGAGTGAGAGAGAGAGAGTGAGTGAGAGATTGAGTGAGAGAGTGTGAGTGAGAGTGTGAGAGAGAGTGAGTGAGAAAGTGTGAGAGAGAGAGAGAGTGAGAGATTGAGTGAGAGAGTGTGAGAGAGCGTGTGAGTGAGAGAGAGTGAGTGAGAGAGTGTGAGTGAGAGATTGAGTGAGAGAGTGTGAGTGAGAGAGAGTGAGTGAGAGAGTGTGAGTGAGAGATTGAGTGAGAGAGTGTGAGTGAGAGAGAGTGTGAGTGAGAAAGTGTGAGAGAGAGAGAGAGAGAGTGAGTGAGAGATTTTGAGTGAGAGAGTGAGAGTGAGTGAGAGATTTGGAGTGAGAGAGAGAGTGAGTGAGAGAGAGAGAGTGAGTGAGAGATTGAGTGAGAGTGTGAGTGAGAGAGAGTGTGAGTGAGAGAGAGTAAGTGAGAGTGTGAGAGAGAGAGTGAGTGAGAAAGTGTGAGAGAGAGAGAGTGAGTGAGAGATTGAGTGAGAGTGTGAGTGAGAGCGTGTGAGTGAGAGAGAGTGAGTGAGAGAGTGTGAGAGAGAGAGAGAGAGAGAGAGAGTGAGTGAGTGAGAGAGTGAGTGAGAGATTGAGTGAGAGAGTGTGAGTGAGAGAGTGTGAGAGAGAGAGAGAAAGAGAGAGAGAGTGAGTGAGTGAGAGAGTGAGTGAGAGATTGAGTGAGAGAGTGTGAGTGAGAGAGTGTAAGTGAGAGTGTGAGAGAGAGAGTGAGTGAGAAAGTGTGAGAGAGAGAGAGAGAGTGAGTGAGAGATTGAGTGAGAGTGTGAGTGAGAGCGTGTGAGTGAGAGAGAGTGAGTGAGAGAGTGTGAGAGAGAGAGAGAGAGAGAGAGAGAGAGTGAGTGAGAGAGTGAGTGAGAGATTGAGTGAGAGATTGAGTGAGAGAGTGTGAGTGAGAGATTTAGAGTGAGACATTTAGAGTGAGACATTTAGAGTGAGAGATTTAGAGTGAGAGAGTGAGTGCTTGAGAGAGATTTCGAGTGAGAGAGATTGAGAGAGAGAGAGATAATGAAGAGAGTGCATTAGGAATGAGAAGCAGATTAAATTAAATAAGGAGAAAGAAGGACTCGGATGATGGAGAGGGAAAGAAAGAGAATCAGACGAGTAAAATGAAATTGCGTAACTGAGAAAAAAACCTCATCAGGAGTTTAAATGATGCGCGATAAAAGAACACTCCCTCACCTGCTTTATCTTCCAGTGTCACTGTCCAGGTAGACACAAGCAGACGAATAATCAAGTGCTCTAATCTATTGATCATCGTTAACGTTATCTCTACAATCTATTCATCAAATAATATTTCACTTTCCATTGCCTGACAGAATAAAGGGCATGAAGCTTCTGAGACTCACTGGCCATATCCGTACATTGTCCAGCACCAGACATGGAGCTTGTTGGTCTGCAGTAATGCTGGAGACAAACCCAAATTAATCTAACAGTGCCATTACTTACATCTTACTGGACATAGACAGAATGAGTCTGAACATAAACTGCAGGA
>NC_030426.2:20508698-20531198 GCF_001660625.3 Ictalurus punctatus | reverse complement strand
CAGCATGCTCCTCTCAGGCAAAGAGAAATTAGAGAGCACAGTCCAGAAAGAGTCAGACATGATCCAGGCTCTTCACGATCAGCTCTGTCACACACAGCTCAAACCCACCAAATGCCATAAGGCGACGAGAGGATGAACGACAGCCATGCTAAACGAGTGTGTCTGCGAGTGTGTCTGTGTGTGTGTCCAGCTGTCAGAAAGCTGGTGCGACTGCCTACAACCTGTGACGCTGACAGAGGCAGCATGAGCTGCAGTCGCCTTCCTCACACTCGCTCCCTCCCTCCCGCCCTCCCTCCTTCCCTCACCCTCTCCTCCTCTTGCACACCTCTCTCTCTCTCTCTCTCTCTCCACACAAACAGAACAAAATCAAGCCTAGCAGCTACACTTCAACACAATCCACACACTTTTACATACGCCACACCCAACACGGTCATGCGCCTTCAGCGCAAATTAGCATCTACGCACCAGACATTTTTTTTTATTTTATGTACTTTTATTAAGGCGTAGGGAAAACGTTTTGGTTATATTAACGTTATTAAATTCGCCTGCTTCTCGATGAAGACGCTGCTGCATATTAGAGACACTGTCAGAGACTTCGCTCCTATAAAACTTTCTTTAATCCACTGTACAACAAAGAAGAAGGAGGAAGGCTTTAATAAGACTGTGATGGAAAATATAAACTGTTTCGTTTTTATTTTTTAAAAAAAAAGAAGAAGAAATTTTCTTACATTTATGGCATTTGGCAGATGCCCTTATCCAAAGAGACTTACATTTTATCTCATTCTATACAACAGCAGTTGAGAGTTAAGGGCCTTGCTCAAGGGCCCAACAGAGGTACAGCTGGGATTTGAACTCTGACCTTTTGCTTAGGAGTCCACTGTCTTAACCACTGCGCTACCATTGCTTATTAAAAATATTGCAGGTGTGTGAAAGAAGCTTATGAGAGTAACTGGGGAAATGTGAGGATGAGAAGACTAAATCTTTACTAAATCCTTACTAAAGTGACTTAAACTGCTGTAGTGTTTTATCAACTGAATCTAAAGCAACAATAACCAAATATGACAAAAATGATGATGATTATCCTGCAACTGAACAAACTTGCTCTACACGGTCTTATACAGTGATGTTTGTTGGTAAATGAGACCTTTCAGCTGCACTCATGTTCGACGCACGTGAAGGGGGCTTTGTCTGCGTCGTGATGCTGCTTTTCTCAAGTCAAAAGCTACATATCAAGTAAAACCAGGTTTTACCAAGTAGTTTGGTACTGACTGCGTGCGGTGCCGTACTGTTCTGATTTCAGGCGTGTCTGTGTCAGAAAACTCGGGCTGGGACAAAAGGGGCGTAACGATACACTACGCTCAATAGCCGATTCAATTTTCAGAAAATGTAAACAGCTGAATGAAGAAATATGATGACTGAAAAGACTTGGTAAAGTAAACACTGCAAAACAATGTGCGTTTTTGTCTGAATGAAACGAAATAAATTAAAAACCGCTACAGAGGTTTAATAGTGTAAACAAACCGTACTACAGGTTCTCCATATCGTAAAAATGACCACAATGATCAATTCTCCCGATAATTCTGACAGCATAAATAGAGTGGGGGGAAACGATCGATTGAAACATAATGAACTCTGTAAGAGAAATATAGCTCCAAAATGCCGGTGTTCCGCGGCCTCTTTCTTGGGTGCTGTAGCGGCACGGGGATGGTGTTTGAAAGCTACCCAAGAGCTCTTTTTAACGGTGATAAACCTAGTTGTGCAACAGTATAACACTGTCAGTCGATGCAATCCCGAGCTATCGGGCTTTCGGTCACTTCACAAGTGCTGGTGAAGCACTCCACAAACAAACGTGATCATGTGACCAGCATGCTCTCTATATATTGTAACTCTATGTAAATAATACAGGGTGTCCCGAGAGTCTCCACACATATGGGAAATGAATACTATTTAGCTAAATGTCTTCCAAAATGTTTCATACTTATATATATATATATATATATATATATATATATCTCCTCAGACGGCCTTTAACAAAAGGCTTTGACAAAAGAAGAACGTGTTGAAATCATTCTCATGGCTGGATCGGGAAGCTATCGCAAGTTTGCAATGGACTTTAACAGGAAACATGGCAATCACATCACATCACACACACACACACACACACACACACACACACGACACTGCAGCCAAACTTAAATTCAAAAGGACTGGAAGTGTTGCAGACACACCAAAAGGTCCATGAACATCCACTGATGAAAGCACAGCCGATGCAAACACAGTCCCCTGTGTGTGGAGATTTTTGTGCCACCCTGTAGAACGCCGATATCACACGTTTGGACAACGCACGTTTCGTGCCACCTTACACTGTTACACAGCTATCGGTCGACGTCGTCCGAGTTGAACGACCATCCCGTCGTACTTTTTTTCCGTCTGAGGTTTTCCCGAGTTCGAATGCCGCATCCGAACAGAAAACCTGTTAACTCGAAACCCATTTAGTCGGAGAAGTCTCAGGGCAGATGATTATGAGAAAGATGTGTTTTTGTAGAATGCTTTCCTGAATTGTTCAGTTAAAGCCATTTTCACTACTTCTTGAATTAATAGATGTAACAGACTTCATTTTTAACTTGTCTCGTACGGTCGTATATTTCAATAGTCGTTAGTATGGAATTTAACAACTGCCCTTATATTTGCATTTCAAGACTGGGAAGATATTGCTTTATAATCATTTATAGGACATGCGTGCAGAAATAGATGCTGGAGTATTCCTTTAATGCCTTCCAGCATGAACACACTCGCATGAATTTAACACTCACGCAATTATGTGGTTCTTTGCCTTTGTGGGATTTTTGTCCAGTAAGAACAATGCCTTCAGCATCATCTAGCAGGGAAGATGTTGGACACGACTGGGGAAGAGGACAGTACAGCTGAATTTGGTGAGAGGCGGTGTAATGAGGAGAAGGATGCAGGGGCGTGTGAGGATTGAGGAAGGTTATGGTGACATGACAGACCTAGTTAGAATGTTAGACTCTCTGTCTGTGTGTGTGTGTGTGTGTGTGTGTGTGTGTGTGTGCGCAGAGGTAGAAGCAAGTCAAGCCAAGCATGGAGAGCACTGTGTCACCTTGAGGCAGCTCACAGCAGGTGCTCCACACAGACTAAATCACAAGCACAACAAGATCACATACACACTCACACCACACATGTATGATAGGGAAAAGACGAATGAAGCTTAGAACTGACTCGAAGCTAAACATTAGTGGAAAAAAGCCTGGAAAGGTTTCAAACGAGTCAGCATATATCAATACTGACAAAAAGAAGTCTGATCGCCTCAAAGAAAGTCGGAGTTTTAATTTCAGGTTGTTTTTAGTTCCATCACATGTTCCGCAAGCTCTTCGTAAATGGCTTAATAACGCTGGAAACACACAAAAGAAACATTTAAAAGAAACCCAGGTGTCACTCACGATCAGTGTTTGGGCATTACGGCGCCTCATTAGCACATGTACACACACACACACACACCAATAAACCTTTGATGGTCGGCTCCTCCGAATATTGCGGGATTCGCAATATTTTTGCAAAAAATCATGAAATCGTGGAGGGACTTGATGGTTAAAATATTGACTGTTATTTCGTGGCGATCGTTAAATAAAATAAATAAATAAATAAATAAATGATTGAAAGAGAACCGCTTGGAGGCGCTCATGCAGGCGCTACTTTTATTAAATCACTGCGGCGTGCATTTTTTATGTAAATGTTTCATGTTTTACCGTTTTAGCTTCCTGCACAATCGTAGCGCAGTAGCTAGCCAAGCCGGTGTAGAGGAAATGGTACGTGCGTCTGGTGCATACCAAGTAGCGACAACCTTCATCAACTTTTTAGGTTTTTCAGCTTTACGATCCGTAGCCAACTAGTTCCCTATTTCTGCCCTATTTTTTTTTTTTTTTTAAACACAAACTGCACCTTTTTTAGATCTAGATCTAAAGCTAACTTTTTTCTCTTTTTTTTTTTAAATAAAAAAAAAAAAAGGTTCCCTTTCATGATAAAGTGAAATACAGCATGTTTTTCTTCTGGTACTGTGATGTGTTTATGAATCAAGCAGGCTCTGTGTTTTCACTCAATGTTAGCTAGTGTTTGGAAGAGAGAAAAAATGCTTAGAGGGAGAAAAAGCCGTCCTTGAACTGATTCCTACTAGTATCTCATGCACAATACGACAAGAAAAAAAACGGGTAACAAAAAAGGTCAGCTTTCATTTCAGGTAGATGTAAGACGTTTAGTGATGCAATTCCATTTAAGTGGAATATTTTTAATATATGGAGTTCATTTTTATTTGCTGGTTAGTATCAGACTAATCTCCATGCTGCGTGAGACACGGAAGTGTGTTCACTCCTTACCTCCAGACTAAGGGGTTGGGTGAGCCGAGGGCAAGAGCCGGGTCGGAGGCAGGGCCCGGGGCACAGGCGGCCTCTTCAGGCCCTCCATCGCGGAGAGGAGAGGAAAAGGAAGAGGAGAAAGACGTGGGGCTGAGGAGGTGCTGCAGGAGGCTGCTGTTTCCGTGGCAACGGAACTGAGCCGTTGGCCAGATTCTAGTGAGCGCGGCACCGTGAAGAAAAGAAAAAAGAAGTAAAGAGCAAAAAAAAAAAATGTTTTTAAATGGTCACACGCCGACTGGAAGTGTTTCTGTGCAAGCAGGTGTGAATGAATCTCCTGATAGCTGCTACACAACAGTGTCCAGAAACGCATACTTCAGCTCTACGGGTCTTAACCATGTCCACGCTGTAAGTCCGAAGGTTTGAAACTCGACACCGTGCCGCTCCTCGAAAAGCCAGCAGTGTGAAATAAAATCTGCCGAGCCGGAGAGCGTTCCCGGACAGGCTCGTGAATAAATCTCGTTTCTGTACAAGCTGGTGAGAAGTTGAGATGCCAGAGATCTGCTCCTGAGCTCGTTCCATGTGCCGTGCAGATAGACTGAAAACCCTCTGAAGATACAAAAATGTAGATGCCGTACTATACTAAAGACAGAGACAGCAGCCGGGACTGGGAAACTCTCCAAGCTGAGGTCAGTCTCGAGAATTTGAGTGAGATGTTAAATTACGTGCAGATCTCTCTCACTAACACAGACAAATTGAGGTATGTTTATGATTATCCCAGAACATGAAACTTGAAATGCAGATTTTAAAAAAAAAATTTTTGAATGCACAAGAAACTACATAAACTGACTGGGCTTTCTGTCCTCTTAATATAATGTGTGACAGTCTGGGGAAAAACCATCAGATGTAGCTGTGGCTGAATTCTGGCAAAAAAAAAAAAAAAAAAAACGCCTGTATGTAAAATAGTTTTGACCCAATAAACATTTAATTAAAATGGAGCAGAAATGTTATTTACTCTTTAATAATCCTTCCGTCAGTCTGCCTGATTAACATGTCTAAACCCTCGCTAGCCAAGTGGGTTGATGGAGTTGTTGGATAGCGACATGGATATAAGCCCGTACGACATGGATATAAGCCAGATCGATTCGGTTTATAATCGGATGACGGCTGTTAAATGTCCGTCTCTCCTGCGTCTGCTCTTCTGGTTGAGATGCGCTCAAAACAAAAACATTGTTCAGTTTAAACTAACGATATGTAATAGAAAATAGAGAATAACTTCACAGATGCCAATTACAAACGCCCCTATGCCATCACAAATATGTAGATATAAGGGAAGGAAAAAAAGTCTACACACCCCGGTTAAAATGGCAGAAACTAACAGAACTTGTTTCAGAACTTTTCCCATCATCACTGTGAACGACAACAAAATGAAGTGGAAAAACAGGAAAGATAAAAAACTTACAGTAGCCTGGTTGCGTAATGTGCGCACACGTCTTACGCGGATACTTTGCTGAAGCAGCTTTTGATTTCATTCCACCACTCTTTTTGTCTTTCTGTGGAAGAGTCCATCAGCGTGTCACGTCATGACTTGGCAATAATCTCAAATAATCTTTCTTGCAAAAACATTCTAGATGTGTCAGATTGTGAGGGCATTTCCTGTGTACAGCCCGCTTCAGGCCTCCACGCAGATCTTTGGTTGGATTCAGGTCTGGGATCTGGCGAGGTCATTCAAAAACACTGATCATCTTTTAATTAAGACACTCCTTTGTTGGTGTGGATGAATGCTTTTGGTCGTTGTCGTGCTGAAAGGTGGAATTCCTTTTCATCTTCAGCTTACCAGCAGACACCTGAAGGTTTTGCACTAAAATCGACTGGAATTTGTAGCTATTCATGAATCCCTCCAGCTGGATAAAAGCCCCAGCTGTGGCTGAAGAAAAGCAGCCCTAATGCATGACGCTTCCACCACCATGCTTCACCGTGGGGATGGTATTTTTTTTTTGGAATAATTTCACTTATATGATGAACACAGCTGTATGATGATTACTTGTATACATGAGATTGGTCCATTTTGATGAACGATTTTTTTTCTTTTTTTCTCGCCCTTAAAATGTTTGATTGTTTTTCACTTGATTAATCTTGGTTTCCTTTTTAAACTTCAACAAAAACCTGCCATTTTAACAGGGGTGTGTAGACTTTTTTTTAATATCCATTCTAACTGCTAATAACGATCTCTGAACCACACCGGCAGCCACATGATCTGACGACACGGCCCGGAGTCATTCTTTTCAAAGGAGGGATCGACATTAAGGAGAGGAGGCAGTGAGAGTGATGTTGAGTGCAGTTCGTTTCTCCTCAAAGCTCCTGAGCGTGAAGAGCGTGAACAGTGTCCGTGTGATCGACGCTCTATTTCAGTACACCGTATCCTTCCAGTCCGAGATGAACTCATGAAAAGCAAAATGTTTTATGGTCATTCTGATGTTAGCGCATCAGTATTTTTTTTTTACGCACGGGAAGACGTGATCGACTGGGTGCTTTTATATACTTTCCGCATATAGATTGTACGGCTATCGCGCTAGCCTGGCGCTAGCAGTGAGTCATGGTAACCAACAGTAAACTAAAGAGAATAACGCCCACAATGAACGGTGAATAGCGATTTGAGCGACGTGACACTTTCAGGGTCGTTTGTCGTCATTTGTCCCAGGTAATTTCCATATACACAAGTCTATATCATTTTCATGGTGAGTTATTAGGGAGTAGCTAAAAAAAAAAAAAAAAATCTTTGATCAAATCAAAGTGGTGAAAAAGTTGTCGAATTTTAAACATCAGGTGTGATCACCTCAAAGCCATGAATTTTTTTTTTCTTTCCTACCAAATGGAAAATCCATCTGCTTTCCTACAGAAGTTCCCCATAATCATTGCATTTATATAAATATATAGATATTATATATAAAATCGAGAGCCGCTGAAATGCGCTTTCCTCTGCTGTAATAAAAGAGTAAAGTTCAGCAAAAAAAAGACTAAAGCAAAGATATTAAGATCGATTGTAATTACGACTCATTTATTTTGTCTTTATTTGTTTAGTTTTTTATCAAGGAACTTAACAAGCGCTCTGTTCAACAGAGTTCGGTATCTATTGGGAAATATTAGCAGCTCTGCATATGCACATCTATTTAAAGGTGACAGAGATTGTGTTGTGTGTGTGTGTGTGTGTGTACAGCTGTGGCAGTCGATAGTGAGAGGCTTACTGTATGTGCAGGTTGGGTGCTCCTACTCGCTCCTTCCTTTTCTTCATGCCTGATATGGTGTGACTGGGTCAGGCAGCAAGACTAAAGAACTCTCGAGTCACTTCTGTCTTAAGACCATGATCATCCGCCAGTCTGTACAGCCGTGACGACGAGAACGTTCTACGATGACGACGAGAACCTTGGTCTACCACCGGCGACCTTGACTTCCGACTTTTAGCGTGTTTTAAAAGCTAAAGGGCACCACGCCATCCAAAACGTCTACTTTACCAAAGCAACAACCCGCACGCGTAAGCAGCAAGCTGTAGAGAGGTAAACGAATCCAAAAGGAGAACGCCGAGGCCTGACGTCAGTCTGAGACGAAAGCCGTAACCCATAGTTAGTTTCCGAGTGGTAATAACGGCCAAATGAAGACTCCGGCTCCAGTGAAAGCATCTGGTTGAAGAAACATCAAATCCATTACTCTCCGACGTGGTGGCGGTCAAGAGAGTGAACGAGTTTGCTAGACTAATGCTGCCTCAATCTCATATACACTCCCATGACTACTCCGGTGATATGACGAGACCTCGGTGTGGGGGAGGGTCTGCAGCTGTCGTTCTTCACGTGGTGTCCATCTCAGAACCGAAAGAAGTCCATGTGTAAAGTCCAGCCAAGGTGAACGATATAAAAAAATAATGCGCACTATGAGAACTGGAGTGATGATAACGACATAGGACAGGACAGGTAAACGCAATAACACTGTAATATGAGCTACTGCTGCAAGGACAAACAATGGTGTGTGTGTGTGTGTGTGTTTGCTCTGATTAATCGAGTCAGAATAGAAGGCCTTTGATTCGATGGAGTCTTTAATCCAGGCCTGCAGCATTGTGGAGTTTTCAGCACAGGGAAGAACCGCAGTGAACTCGTCATATCATCATCAGAGAATACCGAAGAATCAAATACACATGCACGGACAAACCCCAAAGCTAAAGATGTACTGCATTCCTCATCGTGTTTAATTTCGTTTTTAATACAATCTAACGCACAGGTTTATTACGCCGCTATACGCTGCCAAGAGTCTGAACTGATCATTATATCGGTTCAGTTATTGTACGTCTCCAACGTTGAATGTTTTGACCCGATTGAGAACGGAGAGCCGCTTTAAGGCGGCGCTTGAGTGGGAAATGTATCGGATCAAGACACCGTTGTACAGTATAGCATTGTATTTATACGTATTATACACGTGTAAACACTGTAGACGTGAGCGAAAGGGCAAAAATTCATTCTCACCACACACCATACGCGTCAGACGTAGCTTTGCTGAGGTTCTGATAACAAATCACTGATTTATATAAATAAATAAATTAAAACAAGCAGCTCGGAGATTTTTACAATTCAAATACTGAACTAGGAAAACAATAATAATCTTTTGCAAGTTTATAAATGGCGTTAATATACATGTCACGATCTCGCCAGCAGATGGCGCTGAGACATGCACGGACAGCCGGAGAGCGCACGTGTGCACGAGATTACGTAAGGAGGACTGTTTCCTATGGACAGGTGCCTTTGTTTTGGTTTTGTTCTCTTCCTGTTCAGGTATTGGTTGATATTCGAGGGTGGGTCATTATTGGTCCCAGCTTTCAGTATTCAAGCGTGATTATGTTTGTTATTTAAAGCCCTCATGTTGCTGTGCACTTCACGCAATATTAAATGAATGTATAGGTGAATACAGTTAAGTATGCTACGTATGTTTTCGTCCTCTTTAGGTTAAGCGGTCGTGTTTTCATGTCCTGTTCTTGTTCCATGCCTCGAATCTAGTTTCATGTTTAAACTTCGATTTTCTCTTCCAGTCTAGACCATGTTTCGTGTTTATTGACTTCAGTTTGAGAATAAAGACTTTGATCTGTGCTTGCTTCCGTTTATAGTCTTATTACGTAACAATACACTACCGGTCAAAAGTTTACACAATCATTATTTATTTTTATCATCATCATTTCCCCACCTTTTAGAATAATAATAATACAGTCATAAAAACTCTGGAGTAACACAAATGGATCTATGGGAATTATGTTGTGATTAAAAAAAAAAAAATCGAAAATAAATCAAAATAATTTAGCATTTTAGCATCTTCAAAGTAGACGCCCTTTACGCCTAGAATTTCCAGAAATGTATTCTTGGCATTTTCTCAAACGATTTCTTGAGGAATTTCCCTGAGATGCTTTTTAAACAGTGTTAAAGGAGTTCACACCGACGCCGGACTCTTATTGGCAGCTTTTCAGAATATTTGCGTTTAAAAGTCGTCCGATAAAGAAAAAAAAAAAAAAGAAGATTTTTTTGTAAATAAAATGTTAGTTCTCTAATGAAAGAAATGAATATGTCGGCACGATTATATTTTTATCTGCAACACCGATTTCAAACATTTAATCACACACCTTCAGATCAAAAGGTTTTTAAGATCATGAGGAACATTTCAGTCTCCAAAAGTGTCTCCATATGGTTGAGTGGTTGTGTAGATTAGCAGATATTTCCTCTTGCGTATTGTATAAAGAAACATAAGGATACCTCATAAGGGTAGAAAATGTCCTCACGGGGCACCAGCATGTTAAAAATAGGTCGGAGGAGTGTTAAAATACGCTCTGGGCTGCACGGATACTCAGCTGTTATATCTGCTCCAGACCTGAACCCTGCTGACCTCTGACCTCTACTCCAGCATTACTACACTGTGCTCTGGCGGCTGCACACAACATCTTCAGGAATCATAAATGTTTATTTGGCTGGTTTGAGAGGATGTCAAAGGGAAAAAGTGCTTCACTTTTCTAATAATAACCACATTTTTCCACTTGGGGATCCATCCGGATATAGATTTACGAATACAACAAGCAATGAGTGACATCCTAATTACTTCCATTCGTAGTTCTTCAAATGGTAGGATGAAGCACTATTCTGAAGGTAAGCCGTTCTGTTGTGGTTCGTCATCCAGGAGATGTTTAGAATTAATCACTTAAAGATTTTCTCCCAGGTTTGTCCACGAGATTTTAGAGATGGCTTCAAGCAAGAGCACAGTTTACTCGGAGATGGCGAATCCGTATTGCAGTATGTTACACAATCATCAGAAGTGCTGTAACAAGTTAATGTGTTCACTTTACGATGGATCGGTCCGTACAGGACTCGGCAGAGGTTTTTTGTGATAGCTGCGGCCAAAAATGCATGATTTTGCTGCGGCTTTTTTCTAAATTTGCCATGCAACTTGCCGCGTCTATTGAGCTGGGGTTTTTTTGTAGTTCTTGAACCGCAATTGCACGAATTGTCTTTCGCAGTGATGTCCGTCGGTAAATGAGACCTTTCAGCTGTACTCGAAGCCCTCTTCGAGTCACGTGCGTCGTGATGACGTCACATGACCCGAAACTTTGGAAAATCCGCTGTGACTTTGAAAAATTTCAAGCTCCTCCGAACATCTCTCCTCAGAGTCTGCTTGACTTTGTGTTCGTCTCTGCGATCGCAAAACCCTGCAGGGACCTGGCTATTAAAAAGCTTATGATTATTAATCTTCGGTTTTAGAGCGTCGTCAAGACATGACCAGTGCAAACTCAGCGAGAGCCCCGTGACACATCCAGCGCTCTTAAAACGGCCCTTCTGGGACACAACTAGTGCCTTTAAAACCGTCTTACTAACTCACAAAGGTCACTGGATGGCCTTTAAGGATGTGTAGAATAAAAACCGCATGTATTACACTTTTTAAGCATGTGAAGAATGAGAATGCATAAAAATTGAGACACACACACACACACACACACCAACACAGTGAAGGGGTCACAGAACATCCGATTTGAACATTCATCTTAAAAAACACACGTTCCCACTCATACCCCTGACCAGCACCTGACGTTCAAATACGTGGGCCTCGTGATCACGTGCTCGCGTTCACATGGAAGAACTCCTTCCGAACTGTGCGGAGTTTTTGCGCAATTCCACACTCCAGTTCTGTGAATGCAGGTTTGCACTAGGTTCACACGTTTGCATTTTTTTAAAATGGTTGTAGCAACGATCACACGGCAAAGCAAAGCGTGTTCTACGTGCAGGGAACGTCATCGTCAACGTCATACGAGCAAACAAGGAGCTGATCTCCTGATGATAACTATAACAACTACTTCCCGTTTAGACTTTCGTAATGTCGGTGGAAATAGTGTGACGAGTTGAACCAAGCACATGAGCGTGGTTAGCTTCCACACCTGACTGTACCATGATTCCATGGAAACGAACCCCAGACCACTGCTTTTGAGAGGACCGGTCCTCTCAAACGCAGTGGTCCGGGTTTCGTTTTCATGGAATCGTGGTACAGTATCATCACTTCAGCAAATGGTAATGGAAACGAACTGATCCCTGATGATTCGTGTCATAACGTGTGCACCCATAATGCGCCATCTTTCAAACATCTCAATAAAACGCTGCTGTTGTGGTTTACTCTACAATTCCTATCATACCAATCCTATCGGATCTATCCATTTTCGACCAATCTAGAATTACGAGGTGGCACTGATGTGCGGCGCTCAGCTCAGAGTGGACTTTCCTTCGTTCTGTAAGAGGAAACGGTTGGTAAAAAGTTTGGATACTCACAAACTGCCTCTTCGGGGAAGGCTCAGCTCCTTCTGCAAAATAAACACAAATGCAAGACGATGAGATTAGACAGCGTTCGACGAACACGATGCTACAATACCAACTCACTATTTAACAGATGAAACGGAAGCATGGTGAAGCTTGCAGGTTAAAACAGCCACTAGATGGCAGTGGCGTACCATAGAGCCATAGAGCTCTCTAGACAAAATGAGACATGGCTGCTTTAAAGAGGATGAAAATGAAAGCAAAGCTAATGCAGAGTGCTCACTTAAAGATTAAAGGTTCCACGTCAAGTAAAAAAACCAAACAAACAAACAAACAAACAAAAACATACAAGTATATAAAGACTCACACACACACTAAGACTAGAATAACTGCCTATTGATAGGCGACTGATCGGGCAGAGCATGCAAACTGAAAAAGGCCACTCCATCTGTCTCTGCCTGTAGGGAGCGTATCCACTCCATTGTAAATATTCATGGGAGGATAAACAGAGCAAGACTGTGCACACACACACACACACACACACACACACAAACACACACAGCACTATGATCAACATCTCCAGTTTCTAAATTAAAACCGGTCTATGCACAGCCACAGATGCAGTCAGCTCATACATACAATTAAAAACAAACAAACAAACAAACAAATAAATTGCCTGTGTAAAAACCTGAGCATCAATTCAGCTCAACAGCACCTTTTAGTATTTAATTAATAAATCAAATAAAAGGTCACGCGTGTCCCATCAAGGCAACAGGCTCTTACTTTTTTGAAAGGTGTGTATTAGGTGGATTAAAATGAAGCTTGTACAATCGGGTAAGCTCGTGTTGTCAACAAACAAGCCAACGCCGCCGTTAGCTTCTCTCACAGCGTGTACACACTGGTTTGCGCTGGAGGATCTCTGTTGATAAGGGAATTAAATGCATGGGTGGAGGAGCAGAGGTCATGCATACAGAGCCACTTTTGACCAAAAGCAGCTAACAAAAACACGCTGCTTTAGCAGAGTGCTATTATGTTTCCTGTTATTTCTGGACTAACCGAATTAGTACAGTGACAAATCCAACGTTATTACTGAAATGGAGTAGAACAGCTGTCCTTTATAGAGGACAGCCAGCAGTGCTTAATGGCTCTGTCAGGGCTGTGTCCGAAACAAAATATAACAATAGAGACGAGCGATAAAGAGAGAGAGAGAGAGAGAGAGAGAGAGAGAGAGAGAGAGAGAGAGAGAGAGAGAGATTGATTTAATTTGGATGTAATTTTGGATGCATGTAGTAGGAGAGTTGAGAGTGATGAGTGTCTTTGGCTGTCTGAAAGTTACAGCTACAATCAAAATGTATTCAACCCCTTCACGGAAAAAAACCTTCAGTACTTAGTAGAGCACGCTTTTGCTGTAATGACCTGCTGCAAACGAGATGCAGAGCTTCTGGCAGCGTTCCTGAGGAATCTTAGCCCATTCCTCATGAGCAATGGCCTCCAGTTCAGTAATACTTTTGGGTTTGTGTGCTGCAACCGCCTTCTTCAAATCCCACCAGAGATTTTCTGTGGGGTTCAAGTCAGGTGACTGTGATGGCCCTGTAGAATCTTCCAGGACTTCTTCTGCAACCAAGCCTTGGTGGAATTTGAGGTCTGCTTGGGATCATTGTCCTGTTGGAAGATCCAATGACGCCCAAGCTTCAGCTTCCTCACAGACAGCATGAGGTTTTCTCCTAGGATTTCCTGATACTTCAATGAATCCATCTTGCCTTCCACACGCTGCAGGTTTCCAGTGCCAGAGGATGCAAAGCAGCCCCAGAGCATCACCGAGCCACCACCATGCTTGACTGTGGACAGAGTGTTCTTTCTTCATTCTTCTTCCTCCAGACATACCGCTGATATATCGTGCTGAAAAATTCGTTTTATTTCATCGCTACACAGAACAGAATCCCAAAACTTCTGTGGTTTATTTATATGATTTTGAACCGAGTTTTCTTGTGCTTTTGGGTCAGTAGCGGTGTACATCTTGGAGTTATGGCATGGAAACCTTCTGCTTTTAGTGCATGCCTTACTGTGCTCACTGAAACCTCAGTGCCTGCTGCCACCAAGTCTTGCAGGTCTTTTGCAGTCACTCGAGGGTTTTTCACAAACTGCCTGTTCAGGTATTTCATATATTTCTATCCCTAGCCAGTTCAGGTATTTCATGTGTTCCATCTCAAGCACACCTGGTGCAACTAATTAAGCCCTTGATTGTGCTGTTGCCAGGGATTCTATTCAGGGGGTTGAATAATTTTGAAACTGGAGAAATTATTATAAGTTGCATTTTCAGTTGAATTTGGGGAAACCACTTGAAGCATTCGGTGTGTTGAACTATTTCAATTGTTTTTGTTTGATTTGTTCATTGCAAACAGCTGGAAGTCTGTACATTTTGACAACAAACCTGATTTGCAATGGGGGTTGAATCATTTTGATTGCAACTCTATATGTGGGCCGGACAGTGAGCCAGAGAACCTTCTAAAACTTCAAAGTGCACACTTAAGCAAAAAGCAGCGGGACTTTTTTAATCAGCGACTCCTGTCAGAGGCCCGTTCAGACCTTATATTCCCACTGGCTGGAGATACGGGCGCTGTGTTCCGAGAGATTACTTTTTCACAGGACTCTCTAATCTTTCTTCTCTCCTTCCCTCAATTTCTAACTCTGGACATCTATACTGGGGATTTAACATGTTTAGGAGGAGCACTGATGTAGAAAAGAAGCTCGCTCTATGTGTCTAATCTGTAGGTCTGACATCTGCTGCAATGTTTGGAGACCGATTGTTCAGTATCTAAAGGTCACATGACCTACTCTGGCCTATCGAAATATTAATCAAGTCATGAATTAACTATTTGACTGAGCAGTTTAGACTTTTAATGAGTTCAGTGTACTCAACAGTCCTCAATAATCATGCTATTAATGCTGAGCGGTACAAACCAGTACAGATTTGTGATGGAGCAAGCACTCAAATGTAACTGATGCATTTGTTGTTGAACCTGCCTGGCATTTCAGCAGAGGTGTCACGACACAACGTGGACGCAGTGTGTTTTACGCATCCTGTCTAAATGGAGCAGCTGGTTTATATTTTCAGAATTGAACGAGTGCGGCATCGACTACTGATGGAAATGTTCTTGCACACAACATGGCGATTGACAGCCAAATAAATATGGAGCTTTTCGAAAAATCTGGAGCACGTTAGACTTCTCTAAAAACTGTTGTTGTTGTTTGTTTTTTTTGCAATTTGTTACCTTTTAATGCGTCACCCTTAATGACCGTTTAAGGCTATAAATCAATTTGAAATGGTTGCGTTTCGGTTTGTAGTGATGCTTCACGTTACCACTCGTGACCAGTGACTCTGAAAAGATTTTTGTCTAGAGATAACCCATTTTTTTTCCCCCCTCAGAGCTAAAGAATTTAAATAAATGCTACATCAGAGGATCCAGAAGCCGTAATGGTTCACGTTTTAAAAAACTAGAGTCCCGTGTCCAGAGATCGTGAGTTTGAATACCAACGATGTCATAAGCAGCCGTGGATGCGAGCCCGATAAAGCAAATTTGGCCGTGCTTTCTTGGCAGGAGGGGTGTACACTCTCTCCCCTGTCAATCACAGCGACACTAGCCAATCATGGGTGTCTGTGAGCTTGTGCACGCATAAGGAGGCGGATAGCGCTTTGAAAAGATGTGGTTGGCGGGCATCGGAGAGTTGGATGGTGGGGGTGGAGCTTGGTTCAGTCCACTGAAATACTTCGCTGTGTCAACATCTGGACTGCAGTCCATCAACAATGTTCAAACTCTTCATGCATGAAACCTTAACTTTAAGTTCAGGGAAGAATGAAACGTTCAAACAAACAACCCCTAAAGCCCTTAACTGCTTTACCCTGTTCAGGGTTGTGGCTGATCCATTTCATTCAGACTTAAACAAACCCAAGTTTAAAAAATAAAAAAATGTAAAAAAGTTAAAAAAAATAAATAAATAAAAAGTAAAAAAAAAAAAAAAAAAAAAGGGTACATTGATCAAAATAGATGGAAACACACATTACCCATCACTAGGCTATGGGATGTTTTCTCCTCAGCAAGATGGTACAAGAGATCATTTTTAGCAGTGCATTTTTTATAATCTACGTTGCAGAAAATAAATAAATAAATAAGTAAATAAATAAATAAATACATAAACAAACTCATGACGGATAGACTGAGAGACAGCTACCCCGGCAGACTGATTACATAAAGTAATACAGGGTGGTGTCTGAACCACTAGACAGCAGCTGTTGTGCATTGTGCTCTCAGCCACACACACACACACACACACACACACACACACACACACACACACCCCGCCCATGACCAGGTTCCATCATGACCATGGGCAAAAAGGCGGAGCAGTGAAATTAGCTGGACTGACAGTTTGGAGCACATGCTCACAAAAACCAATCTCCTTATGGAGCGCATCAATATTCCTCAAGTCATCCAGCATGACAGCAGGCCAGAGTGCAAGGAAATGTAATCAAAGAGATGGACAGTAAAACAGCAGTGTGTGGCTAAATCGGATGCACGCGAGACAGGGATTTGAAAAGGGGCTGGTCGTTGAAAGCGTCAGGTGATCAGGAGTGTAGATACGGTGCGGGCCTCATGGCCGTAAATGGAAGTGGAGGTGTCGAGGGTTAACCTATGCAATATTCACCAGTGCAAGCTTGCTTTCTTCACCACTCTTAAGAAAGCAAGCAGACTTTTAGGTTTAGATTCACCCCAAGAGTTCGGCTTTCATCACAAACGCCTGTCTGAGAGAAAAACGTACACAAAATAGGAGTGGGATGAGAAAAATGAGATATTCTTATATTCACTGGAGTACATGTGTAAACTAAAAAAAATGCCAACGGTACTCAAAAATATCCTACTAAATAATACATTATTTAGTGAATAAATAAGAAATGATCCATTCCTCTTCAAGCCTGAGCCAGCATCCAGAAGGCTTTCAGATACCTCGTCATGAACGCTGACGAATTTAAATAGAAAACTGACTTTCATGCTTTTAGACTTAATTACCCAATTTGACCTAAACCTATTTTGATATAATCTATAAACCTATTTAAATAATCAGAATATAATAATAATTATAATAATAATAATAGTATACTCAGAAGACATTCAAGAGAATTTATTCATTTATAAATCATGTTTTTCCCGTTCTGGTGTACTTTCAGTCATGTATTTTTCATGATTAATGGGTTAAGTGGTCATACTGCTGGAAGAACAGAATACATAGGCATAACCATCCATCCATTTTCTATACTGCTTATCCTACAGGGTCGGAGGAACCTGGAGCCTATCCCAGGGAGCATGGGGCACAAGGCGGGGTACACCCTGGACAGGGTGCCAATCCATCACAGGGCACACAATCACATACACACTCACACACCCATTCATACACTACGGACACTTTAGACACGCCAATCAGCCTACCATGCATGTATTTGGGTTCTCTGGGGGAGGAAACCGGAGTACCCGGATGAAACCCCCGCAGCACGGGGAGAACACGCAAACTCCACACACACACACAGGGCATAGAACCCACAACCGCGCAGGTGTGAGGCAAACGTGCTAACCACTAATCCACCACATGTCCTACACCGCCAACATTTACAACTCAAAATCAATCAAATCCCATCTCTAATTCCACATCAATGTCACACATCTATCTATAATGAATGCTGCCTAAAACGTTGTATTCAAAAGGAATGCTCTATGGCGCACACATGCAAAGGAAGATCATTCTTTCTTTCTACCTTCGGGACGCATTTGTTAGGAAAGCTAAACAAATCAGAACTCTTCGACAGAAGCCACAAAGAGAGTTATTCATGGTCAGAAAATGGGATTGTGCTCTGCAGCACAGTACACACAATCGTGCACGGTCTCTCAGGGATGTGATTGACAGCCTTGGCTCTGGGTTTTTTGTCCCTTAGCTGACCTCGGCGTATCCAAGCAGGGGTCCTGGGTGGTCTGAGTGTGTGCCAGCTTGGAAATGGAGTGTGTGGAGTGGCAGCGGTGCCAGGACAGAGAGCAGAGCAGATCACCCACCGTATTCACTCACACCACACTCACGCTCCGACTGAGCCACAGACGCACAGGAGCTAATCTCTATACAATAACACAGAGCCGTGATGAAAAAACAGGAGAGATCCTTTCAGCTGCCATCATAATTACTCCAGGATGCAATACAACGATGCTGTAAAAACCACCACACAATTGGCTAAAAAAAAATAATAAACACAGCTACAAAAGGAAGCACAATTGGCAAAATATATCATCTCAGTTTCAAAAATGTTACAGAAGCATGGGAGATGATGGATGGAGGGATGGAAATCTCCTCGCTAATACCAGAAAATGACATTAGTGCATGCTGCTCAATAAGCTCAATTAGCTATTGATAGGTTTGGTGAGCAGAGACATGGCTCGTCTCTTCTATCAGCCTCGGCTCATTTGTGCAGAGTGACACACGCTGTCTGGAGAAGCGAGAGGTCAGAGCAGTGGGGATGAGTTCGAGAACAGATCAGAGACCTGCAAATCTCAGGCTGCTCCATTACCGATGCTGTAGTGAAGGGGGAAAAAAAAACACAATGTTGAGCCTCTGCACACAGCTCGTGCTTTATTTCATTACAGCAGGACTAATGAGCCTATTAGAGGGGATGAAGGGATGACCTGCTTCCTTCCTGAGCAGGAGAGGGAAGGAGAGAGGGGTTACGGGGGGCAGTAAGATAATGACGGCTATTGACAGTGATGTTTAAGTATACTCTCTACTCTGAACCAAACGGTTATACTCTTTAAATGCACAAGGTAGCGTGTCTGGTGGTTCTGCATTTCCAGACTGTTAGCTCGGGAAGCGGGAGGTATTTTTCTCTAAAGCGTTCCCGACCATTCCTTAGATTATAGGACACTGGAACAGACACAATAGCTTATCTAGCTGCAAGGATATAAGAAAGACTATTTCACCAGTCCATAAAATTGCATTTAAATGGGCATAATGGCAAAAAAAATTATATCTTGAAAAATTTAAAGGGCTCGGCAATCATGGCTAAGATTGTTATTTCTGAAAGCACATTTATCTTGATTATTCATCCAATTTACAAACAATATCATATAAGACGACTATTCATCTAGGTGTGTGTGTGTGTGTGTGTGGGGGGGGGGGGGGGGGGGGTTGATGGAATTTGATGGCTTCCTAGTTGCAACATAGCTATTTTGTTGTCCTATTATTTATTTGTTGTTGATATGTAGTACGGTCATTTATATGGTTTCAATTCGATTCAATATAGATTTGTTATCAATATTTCATTTAAAATGTTAGTTTTGCAGACATAGAATCCGTGTTTTAATAGACATGCTGGTAAATGAAACCCTCCTACTTGGCTATATTACTGAAATACACATTTACTTTAACAACAGGGCCCCAAACAATTATGTTCAATTACTTTTACTTTGAGTAACAAACATTGCGACAAGAAATCATAAATATGTGCGTACAGTGCACACAAGCGAAGCACAAACTGCACGTTACTGTAAAAAAAAAATAATTAAAACATTGTAAATGTGCAACAGTGAAATTCATTAACTTGAATCATGTTTATAAATATGAATTTTTTTGAATGATTATGAATTTTTTTTTAACGTTGATGATTTTTTTGAATGTTAAAGATTTTTAAATTTTTTGAACGTTAATGATTATTTGAATTTTTCATGTTTTCATAATTCAAAACATGAAAAGATGGCGATGTTCAGGACGAGAGGCGAACTGCAGATAATATTCACATCCTCTCGAGTCACGGCGACACTAGCCAATCGCGGGTGTCCGTGAGCTCGTGTATGAGGAAGGCGGCAGACAGCGCTTCCCTCCGAGTGTGTTATGCTGCTCTGTGACGCGGCATGAGCAGTAGTTCGAAAAGACGTGGATGCTGGTTTCGAGTGTTAACCTTCATGATTATTAAATTGAGGGGGAAAACTGACCTTTAGCTTCCCTTTACAACAAGTCTGAGGGAAAGTCTGAATGAAGTCTGAATTCAGAATCTCAAGTTCAAGTTCTTCGACACAGACAGAGTGTTATACAGTCTATAATTCCTGTAGTGATGTTCTTTAAAAAGAAAAATGTTACAGAGAGTGTTTTTTTTATAACTTCTCAGATATAACTACAGGCCATTTGGCTAACATCTGGGCAACTGTTTAAAAAACAAAACCTCACACACACACACACATTAATCCACTACAATACTATGTTATGAAGAGGAATTTACTGAGGAGTGGTGCAGCTTCTTCTAACACAAACTCAAACAATCAGTGTAAACTAGGCTGCTGCCTTTTTAATCACCCCACGGGGGATTAAATGGGGGTGCAGCACTAAGCCGGTCTTAACTAATTGCCAAAATAAAAATAAATCATTTAAGGAAGGGGGAGAACATGCAGAGCTGGGTGAGGGAGTGGAAAGTGACAGGAAAAGTATTAATAAGAGAGTAATATTAATTAGAGGACTGGGTGCATCGTGGAAATAACTCCGATGATGTCACTGAAAGCATTAGTGCTCAGTTCATCCACCCAACCGTCAGAACGGAGTTATCGACTACATGATTGACGGCTTAAAGAAGGGGGAGGAGGGGGGGGGGATCTTAATGGCTGACGGCATCCGGAGGTACTCGTACTAACCGAGGAAATCTCAAATGCAATCTGACGGAGTTTAAATTGTGATCACGCACTATGATAAAGAAGAGAAGAGGAGAAGATGATCGCCAGACTTCACTATGTCATTTCCTTGTGTGGTACAGAGCAGAGAATGGACTTGGTCCAGCTGCACGGATGTGTGTACTGTGTCTCGGACAAGCTCGGTCTCATTTATACTCAAAAGATCCAGAAAGCACTAAAATGGGCCAATGAGGAGGCTCGACATTAAGCAAGAGCAAAGAAAGGACGGTTGGGAAAGTATTCACACTCTGCACCTGCCGGTCGCAAATGAGCCAAACACACACACACGCACACGCACACGGCTGCTGCAGCTGCCCATCAAACCGGGCGTGTGTGAAATCAGCACAATTAGCAGGCGCCGTACTTTTCCTCCCTAACTTATTATCCCCGCTATTGTTGTATGCTTATAAAAGAACGGCTTTAATCGAAGACCCGCCACCACCTCCGCCTTCTTTTCATCATTTCCTCTGCAGACGAGGAAAGATAATCCGTACTGATCAGTCTGCCTAATCATATCGCCCTCCATCATAAGGTCCAAATGAGAAACATAGAGAAACACTAATTAGCGCTTACATATTCAAATTCGGTGTGCATGCCTTTATGGAGAAATAATGGAGAGAGAATTACACACAATGATGGAGTGAAGATTGGCAGGGATTTGTTTTTCGATTTGTACAACTGGAAAACGGTCATTTGTTTGAAACGGGTTAAGCACAGAGGGAGGGCACACTGCATCACGCATGAACTTGTCTCGAGTCTTTTTGGACTTTCATCTGAACCGGCGCCAGTGTTAATCCCCAGTAGTGCCAACACGCACAAGCCGATATTCACGGCAGTCGCATGCACTCGAACGCCCGTATCAGTAAACATCAGCAGCGCTGTGTCCGTCTCCGATACCGTCTCTTATCCAGACGGGAAAGAAATGTGGAAATCGCTTGCAATACACTGTATTTCCTCATCGCCTAGCAGGACAAAAATACAGTACGAGTTCAGAACCGGAGCAACGAAGTCAGAACAACAACCAGCAGACAAAAGACAGCAGAAAAAAGGTTTTGTTTGGGTGATGCTCACAGAAGCTGTATCTCGAGAAGACTTGTAGAACATTATGAAGAGCCTATTTAAAGCTACAGTGTGTAGGACGTCGCTGTTAAAAATAAAACTTGATTCTCGAGTCGAGGAAGAAGAAAAAAAAAAAAAAAAAAAAAGGTCTATAATATAATATGTTCCTGAGCTGCTGCGAGTTGCTGAGGCTGTCAGGGGTTCACTAGATAACATTAGATGACTTGTGTATTCGGTAGCTGATGAGCCGTGCATGAGCACCGCAGGCTGATCAGGACTTCTGATGTGCTCAATATAGGCTTATTTCTGGTTATTATTTCCTTTTTTTCCCGGTAGAAGTTGCAAATATTGGGCTGCGTCCCAAACCACATACTAAATAATATACCACTACAAGCCGGTGTCATTACTATTCACGTACACTGTATTGTGTGGTTTGAGAGGTGAATGTCTGAACTATTAATTGTTAGTATGTGTAAACCGCTTATTTATTTTTCCCATTTAGTACCGCCC
>NC_030426.2:20496198-20503698 GCF_001660625.3 Ictalurus punctatus | reverse complement strand
CAAAGACTAACCAAGTCTGACTGCGTGTGTGCGTGTGCGTGTGGCCCTTGCAGCTGAGACCTCACATTTTCTGGCACTCTTCCTTCTCTCCTTCACCCCTCCTTCTCTGTCCTCTGGCTGTAACGATGAGCTCATGCTCCCAGCATGGATGCAGAGTGAGCTCATTGCTCAACTCTTAATACATTTATCCAGTGCTTTGGCAGGAAAGGCAGGTCAGTCTGTCTATCTGGACCGCCCAGGCGATAGCCTAGAGTGCGGACTCAGAGATTAAAGGCTCAGGAAACCTTTGCGGGTGTTCCGAGTTAATTAGCTGATTAAAGCTCTTCTCAGGTCGACATTTCTGTATTATACATTCTTTACTCAAATATTTTGAGATACTGGATTTTTTTATTTCCATGAGCTGTAAGCCGTAATCATCGAGATTAAAACAACAACAACAAAAAAAGCTTGAAATATTTCACGCTAAGTGTAATGAATCTAGAATATATGAAAGTTCCAGTTTTTTTTATTAAATTACAGGGGGGGGGCACTTCATTTAAGATCGAGCAAACTCCCAGTGCAGCTCCTATCTTAAATGAAGTGTCCGGCTTTTCGCTGCTCCGGCGCCCAGGAACGAGAATCACCAAGCCGGACACTTCACCCAGGAAACATGGAGACCACAGCCAAAGAGCTGAGGTCTGGCTCCCGGTCACCATCGAATATATAGTGAACTACACCCTGATGGTGACGCTCACTTACTGAGATAGGAGCTAGACTGGGATTTTGCTCGATTACAATAAAAAGTGACTGTGCTTCATTATCATTTCTTTTATTATTATTATTATTTTTTTGCTTTAAATAACCGCCAAGATCCTAAGCCAATCTAAGCTAAACTAAGCTAATTGCTACAGCCACAATGGTGCTGCTTCTGCTAGTGAGCACGGGTGCCTACGGATCACGTGCACGCTACTGTCTTCACTCCCGTTGGTAGTCGCTGCACCAAGACGCTCCTAATTTTCATAAAGTTAAACATTCCTCAACTTCCAAAGTCGCTGGACATGCCCACATCTAGTCGCTGTCGCTCATGTAGCCAGCTATCGTTGAAAAGGAATGGTCTCCGGTCGCTTTGTCGCTGCGAGTCGCTGTACGTGTGAAAGCACCTTGAGCGGTAAAGCTGTAACTTCAAGATGGAGGGCTTTGTGGTTTCTCAGTAACATGACAAGCCTCATTATTGTCTTGTTAACTTCAGGAGAGCAAAAAAAAAAAAAAAAAAAACTTAGGGTGGTAAAGGGAATGACCGTTTATAGCTGCTATAATACAAGGAATAACAGGAAATGACTTGCTTGGCAGATGTTCCACAACAACTCCTGGGTGGTCCCCTTATTTTTGGACCACATCACAACACACCATCCATTCTTTAATGCTTTTCTCATAACGGTACGTCCCGTTGTGTTTTATGTCCTCCATACTGTACTGTGAGAACCGCTCTGAGTCCACAGCAGACTGAAGTGAGATACGGTACTGGATCTGCTACGACGCAGAGCTTCGCTTTTGCTTCTTGATTAGATACAGCTAATCAGTCTGCACTCGTGTCACAGGTCGTTTAGCTGCTCAGCAGCCGAGACTACTCGTTCTGTACCTGGAGGAAAATGCAGCACGGTCTTGAGATAAATTGAATAAACACAATCCTGCAGTGTTGCGGCTTCAGCCAGGACCTGAAACAGCCCTAAACAGAACAGAGCTGAAGAGCAGTAATGAGAAGGGAAAAAAAAAAGAGATGAGTGTGGGAAAAACAAAGAAAGCTGACTGTTCCATCACTGAATCAACAATTAGAAGCTGATCAACAGGATTAACCCTAACTCTGCAAACAACGTCATATAAATGCAATTCTCCTTTCCTCTGATTCTTTGAATCATGCCGAGTTCAACGGATACCACGATGTTCATTTCCACCATAGGGGATTTTCCACCACTTTATTTTAAATGTTCAAAAGCAGTTGATTTTTTCCATTTCTTTTCCTATAGATTTTGTCTAATAATCGTGACATTTCCACCACAGCCTCGTGAGACGAACCGGAACAAAACCCAAATTCTTGGATTATATACTTGGATCCATAATGTGTAAATGAGGTGAAGTCCCCAAACAGTACATGAGGACATACCTCAGCATGGGTGACGTATTCAGACCAAACTTTGTACCCGAGTGAAGGACCACAACCTATGGGACTCCAAGAAGTTTCATCTAAATTCACCTCTAGGGGGAGCTACAATTCACAAATTTGTCAAATTGACAGTAACCTTTTATCCATGATTCTTCCTGTTTCCCTGGAAGGTGCAGAGTGTTCTTCATGTAATGAATTTGTGAATACTTCCAAACCGTAAAAACTGCTGTTGTTTTGTTTGTTTTTTTAAACTTCCTCTCATCACAAAAAAATTGACCATAGCATTGAGAATCCAACCCGAACAAAACGATGCTTTAACGTGTTGACAAATCTTGTCACGTATTTCGCAACATGACCTAATGTTAACACACAAGCTTCGAGTTCGTTTGCAACTTCAGAGGGCTACTGAAAACAGGAAGTGGGGTGATATCACAGCTGATGGGTCCACTGGCTTCTGATCTTTCTCCATTCCTAAGGGGTGGGTCAAAAAAGTGCTTGGCCCCCTTAATCGCTATCGTTTGATTAACTTTGCTAGTTTAAATCATGGGTTTCCCCCTCACGTTTTTATGCAATCTATCTAGATGAAAATGTGAAAATATTTCAATATTTCAAGTGTAATACAATTTCTCTGCTCATAAATTGGCTTACTAAATGCAACAGCTATTATTTCAATAATCGAAATTTTAGCAATTTTAACTATTACCGTGCAACTCGAGTTGGAATTTCTACAGACATTTCTAAGCATCTTTTATTGTGAAGCTGGAACGTTTAAGGGCATGATTAACTTGCACACATCCTCTATACGCCATCAAACCCATTCCCCAATTGATCCTTTCTTCATTTTATCTTTAGCAAGGATCCTGAGGCAAGGCATAACTACCTGCACACAGCGACCGTCCTCACACTGACACGCAAACATCCACACTCATAACCACAGCTGTGCTCAAGCCAGAGATTCCTTTGTGTACAGACCTCACCCTTTGTGAAAATCCCTCTCTGAATTCTGCTGGGTGTTTGTTTTTTGTTTTTTTTTACAGAAAACAGGATTAAAAAACAGAATCGAGAGGGCATGTGTAAGAGCGGGAGAAACCGGGGAAACGTCTGCATCCTGAGGGCCATCAATAACACACTGGATGTGTGGAACCCATGGGAAGCTGTTCTTAAAAAGTAGGGCTGAAGTCTGTTCAAACATGGGTAATAATGCCCGTGAACAATATTATGTTTAGTGAAAGTACAGGCTTGCTTACAAGTTAAGCACTGTAATATCATACTATAAAATTATTTTGTTATAAATACAATTGACGTTTGTGTAATCATCACTTGCATACTTCACAGCATGAGCAGTTTGTCTCTCGAACCGGTCAATGCGGCAAAATTTAACCTAGCGATGCTGGCTAACAGACACCGGGTCACTTCAAGACAATATGGTTAATATAATATAGCAATGTGTGTCTAAGAGTCTCGTACACCATTACAGTACACTACACCATTACAGTAAGGCAGTGATGGCTTAACGGTTAAGACTCTGGGTTACTGATCAGAAGGTCGGGGGTTCAAGCCCCAGTACCACCAAGCTGCAACTGTTGGGCCCTTAAGCAAGGCCCTTAACTCTCAACCACTCCAGGGCCGCCGTATCATGGCTGACCCTGCGATCTGACCTCAACTTCCTAAACAACCTGGGATATGGGAAGAAAAGAATTTCACTGTGCAGTAATGTATACGTGAAAGGCTTCCTCTTCTTCAGTATTTATCGCTACTGATCCAATTCGCCTCATCTCTTTTCTCATAGGTGCAATGAGCTCATCTCTAAACTCGCTGGAGAACCATTTACTATTGAACCCGAAAAGCAGCGCGACAGATGAGAACACAGGCTAATACTGCTCTGTAGCTCATCTTTACATGGCAAAGCTAGATAAGCATCAGCCTTTTCAATTTTAATCATCATTATCATCATCGTTAGTTAATTTACTGAATATATATATTTTTAAATCCTAACATTTCAAGCCACGTTGCTAAATTTAAAATCTCTCCCAGGGCTACAAGAGGAGTTATTTTTTGACAACAATGACTGACAGTGAGCTAAACCGCTTCTACGGGAAATCTGACTTTATAGCGTCTGCTTACTCGTTCCCTCATCATTAACCATAATACGGACGTCTCTTATAAACATTATCTTTAAATACTAAATAGAAGATTTGTTTGGATGGTATAATAATACTTCATAATAAGATTTGTGAATTTCCATAGCACTCAAAGTGAAAAGGTCTGCCTAGGCACAACCACCATTAGATTAAACCTATTAATGTTAAGTGCAGATCTATTAATAGGAGTCACGCTCGTTTTCCACTAATGATGAATCAATAATGCAGAGGTTTCTGCAACACACACTAATTAAATACATTTATTCAACACGTTTATGCTGTGCAATTAAGCTGGTTTATGCACACCTTTGTTTAGATATTAAACTCCTCATTAAAATTGGACTGGAAATGCAGGAAACAAAAGCTTGCTGAACACACGTCAGACATATTGAACTCCTCGAGCAATACTTGCTGGTCTAAGCCAGAAATAAATCAGCAAACTCACAATATCAGCAACATAAAGATGAGCCTGAACAGCTTATCTAGGTGCTGCTTATTACTCACAGGCAGTGTCACTTCCAGAGAAAAACCAATTTCCCATTTTATCCCTGCACTCAAGAGACAAGCTGGGTTTGGTGTGAGGGACGACTGAGCCAGAAGGAAACACAATTCACTAGAACGTCTAACTAACCACAACACAAGATGTTATCACACTCCTGATACATGGGTTTAAAACACTTCGGGGGGAGAGACACTCAGTTTGGATGTGAAATCCAGTTTGGCTCGAAACTGAATCGTCTAATCAATTGAAAGTTATGTCTGGAACAAAGACTAGTTATTGACTAGTTGTTGAACACAAACACTGGAGAAAATCATAGCCAGAGCTTTGGGAGCAAGAACCACTAGGAAACAAGATTCAACAGAACCATCATTAACATACACACACCCTTTATCCTCTTCAAAAATAAAAACCATCCAAGTGCATCTGTACAGCTCACAGGGTTCAGGTCTTATACCAGAGAGACACATTAGGAGCAATAAGGCAAAAGCTTTTGGTCATAACAGCCTATTCATCAACAACTGATGGGGAAGGAGGTCTTTATTCAGAATGACTCGAAAAAGCAATGCTGAATAATTTAATACTGCCTTGAAGGAATGTAACACATATGACACTATGGAAATATCGCTGCTAATCGGGTCGAGAGCTAAAAAGTGGACAGGCTTTCGGTGGGAGTTTCTCATCTGATCCCAGGCTTTAACAGAACAGAGCCCCCGGGGCAGAACCTCAGGATGGAGGGATTTGCAAAAACAACCCTCCACACCAGTTCAGTGCACTCGCAAAACACAGAGCTCAGCGAATATCCCCCAACCTCTCTCTCGGCCAAACATTCTGCATCGTCACTCATACCCGGTTCAATTGCAATAGGCGATTTATCACTACGTTACATTTTACATCCATTACACCAGTACTATATGTCCACGGCACAAGGACGTCCCTTCAGTGCTTTAAGCTCGTCATTAGGGTTGATCAAGACAAGCGTGTGTTGAGGTCAAGTGTCTGCATTTCTGCTCAGTTTCAAATCCAAACCTGATCTATCCCACAACGATTTATCTGGCTAGGACTAGATAAGTGTCATATCTCACCGACTATCCTAGTAGCTCTTCACAACCCCCCCAAAAAAAGACCAGACAACGCTTAAGTAATTACAAGCACAAACTCATTTACAACACAACACAGCAATTTATCTATTTAATAACCTAAAAAAAAAAATAAAAATCCTATATAATTTCCATTATAGGCTCTAAACCATTTAATCCTTTAAGACTGACCAAGTACAGTCTCACTAATATCTCTGTACTTGTGCTAGCAATGTAGATATTATTACACAAGATTAAATGTCGTGTAATAATCTCTCACAAGATAAATACACGAGATAAACAATTCACAAATACACAAGATAAACGTTTCGATATAACGCTAATAAAATGTAGCCTCTATACACAACACTGGCATAAGCTTTCCCAGTAGGACTCGAACTGATTCGGTGGCTGCTGAATGAAAAACTTGATACTAGTGATATAAATGTATTGTGTTGGCCTGTGGCTTTCTTTGTGTAATATCAGCATGGCTTTATGGTTAATGTCAGACATGTGCGAATTAAATTCTCAGAGATAACCGAGATCCCTGAATGCTCATGTTCCATGTGGAAGATGTTGTAAAGCAAAAGCTCGAGGAGAGACACGGTGGTTTGCCGAGACGTTACAGGCACACGGATTAACATGTATTCGTTCCAACTGTGTTGCAAAGAAATTTGCAATGAAGAGACTGAATTATTCAATTAATCCCCGAGAGAGGAACGGAAAGGAAACGGCCAACTGCAACCTCAGTATCTGTTTCGACTTATTACATCCAGAGTGAACTGGGTTACATCACGTTTTCAAGGTTTCCAGCAATAGAGACGGTGGTTAAACACCGCCTAATGTCACAAGCATTGCCATGAGGAACGTCAGTAAGCGTCAGAAGCGCCTTTGACTTCATTTAGACGCTCGACGGTGTGAAAATGCTGATGAATATTACGAGATGAGGTGCTAACTAAAAAAAAATTCTGAAAACCAAAACAAAGATGTCCGTGTTAAGCATCCTGGACAGTTAACACGAGGATGGACAACGGGGCATGAGAGAAACACACACTACATATCATCAAAGCCCATTATCAAGGAGCATTACCTGGAGACCTCGCCGTCTTAGAATACTGGAGTCGTCCATTGTGCGGTCCTCCAGAAATCAGCTTCAGATATGCTGATTTAGCACCTTATTAAAAGTCCCGCGAGTAGTCAACACAAGATCCGAGGTAAGGACTCTGGGCAAGGACAGGCACTTTCAGTTCACCCTGTGCAGTTGTATTAGAGAGAAGCGCTCCACGGACAGACCGAAGCAGGCATGAATGAAGGGAGAAAGTTCAGTTCTCGAAGACTGGCTCGTCAGTTAGTGCGCATTTCAGCCAAGCTACTTCACCTGCATTATTAAGTCACAGCAATGGAATACTGTTAAAGTAGCTTTGATGGTCCTAATGCTTCTGAGCAAGTTTTCATAAAAATACATTACAGTTTCTTCTCGTCTATTCCGGTCAGAGGAGTGCAGACCTTCGCATAAACACACACTGTTCTGTGGAGCTCCAAATTGCAAAGCTCAGCACTTGTCCAATGTTGATATCTGCTGTATGATCTTGCCCTTCGACTGAAGACCCTCTCTCGACTCGTCATCGATTCAGCACAGGA